>NC_079196.1:26203629-26503629 GCF_029499605.1 Hyla sarda | reverse complement strand
CTAACTACTGCAGTATTCAAAGGGCTGAAAGATATCAGTCCGTGTGTTTTGCAAAAGCTGGAGGCACCCTGGTTGGGGACCACTGCATAAAAGGGGAACTCCGCTGGCAAGCTTCTTTTCTTTAAAGCAACTAACTACTAAAGTATTCAAAGGGCTGAAATATATTAGTCCGTGTGTTTTGCAACAGCTGGAGGCACCCTGGTTGGGGACCACTGCTTAAAAGGGGAACTCCGCTGGCAAGCTTTTTTGCTCATTGTCACACTAGTGCAAATCACATTTGGTGTGACAGTTGTGCAAATAAAAAAAAAAAAACTTTTTTGGCTGTTAAATAAAACCAGTCGTCACTGTCAGTTCACGTCACAGTTGCCAGTTTTTTTTGCCTGCAGGGCCAATTGTGTCACCTAGTGCAAATCACATTTGGTGGGACAGTTGTGCAAATTAAAAAAACAAAATAAAAACCTTTTTTGACTGCTAAATAAAACCAGTCACTGTCAGTTCACGTCACAGTTGCCAGTTTTTTTTGCCTGCAGGGCAAATTGTGTCACCCTAGTGCAAATCACATTTGGTGTGAGAGTTGTGCAAATAAAAAAAAATGAATACATTTTTTGTCTGTTAAATAAAACCAGTCACTGTCAGTTCACGTCACAGTTGCCAGTTTTTTTTGCCTGCAGGGCAAATTGTGTCACCCTAGTGCAAATCACATTTGGTGTGACACTTGTGCAAATTTAACCAAAAAAATGACAGGCAGAGGAAGACCACCCCGCAGGGGCCGTCCTGGTGCCGGGATTCCCTTTGGCCCTAGAATGGCCAGTGTTCAGAGGCCACGTACCCTGAACCCCCAAAGTTCTGAGGACTTAGTTGACTGGCTATCACAAGACACCCAATCTACTACAGCTTCTGCTCGGAACCTTGATGCACCATCCTTCTCCTCTTCTAGCTTAGCTTCGGGCACCTCTCATGCTACTACTTGCCCGCCTGCTGCCACCACCAACACTAGCACCACAGCAGCTTTACTTGATCCGTCAGAGGAGGAGACGAGTTGGAAGCAGGGGGAGGTCATCGCAAGGAGCTAGTGGCACAGTCAGACAGCATGCATGGGCACCCGAGGTCAGCCAGACGGGACGCCAATCAACGCATGCTGTTGCCACCACCAGAATGCCGTCATCGCAGAGCTCAGCAGTGTGGCATTTTTTTGGTGTGTCTGCCTCTGACAACAGTGAGGCCATTTGCAACCTGTGCCAGAAGAAACTGAGTCGTGGGAAGTCCAACACCCACCTAGGCACAACTGCTGTGCGAAGGCACATGATGTCACATCACAAATGCCTATGGGATCAACACGTCAGTACAAGCAGCACACAAAGTCAAAGCCGCCTTCCTCCTCCTGGTCCAGCATCTTCAGCCAGGTCAACCACTGCTGCCCTCCTTGCCCCCTCTCAACCATCCGCCTCTCCGCCTCTCGCCTTAAGCAGTTCCTGCTCATCTGCCCACTGTCAGTGGGTTTAAGCGCAAGAAGACAATGTCTCAAAGTCACCCCCTAGCCCGGCATCTGACAGCTGGCTTGTCGGAACTTCTAGCCTGCCAGCTTTTACCATACAAGCTGTTGGAGTCTGAGGCCTTTAAAAATTTGTAGCCATTGGGACACCGCAGTGGAAGGTACCCGGACAAATTTTTTTTGCACGAAAGGCAATCCCCAACCTTTACTCCATTGTGCAAAAGGAAATGATGGCATGTCTGGCACACAGTGTAGGGGCAAGGGTCCATCTGACCACTGATACCTGGTCTGCAAAGCATGGTCAGGGCAGGTATATCACCTACACTGTGCATTGGGTAAACCTGGTGACGGCTGCCAAGCATGGAATGCGTGGCTCTGCAGAGGAGTTGGTGACGCCGCCACGACTTGCAGGCAGGCCTGCTACCACCTCCTCTACTCCTCCTACTCCATCCTCTTCCATAACCTCCTCGGCCGAGTCCTCTTCCACTGCTGCGTCTTGCTCCACATCACTGGCACCCCCCCCCCCCCCCTAGCTCCCCAGGTGCTATTCCACATCCCGGATACGGCAGTGTCACGCCATCTTGGGGTTGACTTGCCTCAAAGCGGAGAGTCACACCGCACCAGCGCTCCTGTCGGCCCTGAACGCACAGGTGGACCAGTGGCTGACTGGAGATCGGCAAGGTGGTTTGTGACAACGGAACAAATTTGTTGGCGGCATTGAGGCTGGGCAAGTTGACACATGTGCCGTGCATGGCTTACAGGATGTCCTGAAGCAGTCCAGGAAGGTGTGTGGCCATTTCAGGCATTCCTACATGGCCATGGCGTACTTTTGAAATGGATTTATTTCTGTTTTTCACCATCCTGCATTATAGAGTCTTCTGGACTTTATGATAATTTAAACTTGAATTTTCAAGAGTACTAACCATTACACAAAGGAACGCTTGTTGCGTGTGATTTTTGAACTTACATTTTCAAAAGTAAAATACAGAGAGGAAAGAACTCTGTTTCTTTATTTGATGAAAAATTTTATTTAGAAAATAATTTCTTTGTCTGTTTCTCTGTCCTGCATTATAGAGTCTTCTGGACTCTTGGATATGCGCTTGTTCTTATTTTTCAGCCATGTGTACATGCCTAATTTTTCTGGCCTCTGGTGCTGCACTTTTTCTGCTGCTGCTATTTTTCTGGCCTCTGGTGCTGCACTTTTTCTGCTGCTGCTATTTTTCTGGCCACTGCTTTCATCTTGATTTGATGAAAAATGTTATTTGGAAAAGGATTTCTCTGTGATTTTTACCGTCCTGTATCATAGAGTCTTCTGGACTTTTGGATATGCGCTTGTTTTTATATTTCAGCCACGTGTACATGCTGAATTTTTCTGGCCTCTGGTGCTGCACTTTTTCTGCTGCTGCAATTTTTCTGGCCGCTGCTTTCATCTTGATTTGATGAAAAATTTTATTTGGAAAAGGATTTCTCTGTGATTTTCACCGTCCTGCATCATAGAGTCATCTGGACTTTCTGATAATTTAAACTTGAATTTTCCAGAGTACTAACCATAACACCAAGGAACGCTTGTTGCATGTGATTTTTAAACTTACATTTTCAAAAATAAAATACAGAGAGGGATGAACTCTGTTTCTTTATTTGATGAAAAATTTTATTTAGAAAATAATTTCTTTGTCTGTTTCTCCGTCCTGCATTACAGAGTCTTCTGGACTCTTGGATATGCGCTTGTTCTTATTTTTCATCCATGTGTACATGCCTAATTTTTCTGGCCTCTGGTGCTGCACTTTTTATGCTGCCGCAATTTTTCTGGGCGCTGCTATAGCTGCGGCTGCAACAATACCAAATTTTTGAGCCATGTGTACATGCCTAATTTTTCTGGTACTCTCTGCTGACATCTCTGTCCATTTTAGCAACCGTGCATCTTAGATGTATGGAAAGGGTAGCATGGTGGCTCAGAGGTTACCACTGCGGACTTGCAGCGCTGGGGCCTTGGGTTCAAATCCCACTATGTGCTGCCTAAAGGGGGGGCTCTAACTATGTGCTGCCTAATATGGGGGAATCCATGTGCAGCCTAAAGGGGGCTAAAGCACGTTATTCAAAACCATTTAGGAATGTTAGGTGATTTATGCCCTTTATGGATTAAAACCAGACTCTGCAGCAGCTATGTAATTTTCCATGGGAGTTTTGCCATGGATCCCCCTCCAGCACGCCACAGTCCAGGTGTTAGTCCCCTTGAAACAACTTTTAAATCACTATTGTGTCCAGAAAGAGTCCCTGTGGGTTTTAAAATTTGCCTGCCCATTGAAGTCAATGGCGGTTCGCCCGGTTCGCCGGTTCGCAAACTTTTGTGGAAGTTCGCGAACCGAAAATTTTATGTTAGCGACATCACTAACAGGGAATAAAAACCAGCCCTGAAAATAATTGCAAACCAGCCCTACAGCCGATGGCATCGAGGCACAGATGTATTCCTCTTTTTTTTTCTTTTTTTTTTTGTGGATAAATATAAAAAATATACAGTCATGTCGGTAAATGCTGGCACCTCTGAAATTTTTCAAAAAATGAAGTATTTCTCACAGAAATGTATTGCAGTAACACATGTTTTTCTATACACATGTTTATTCCCTTTGAGTGTATTGGAACTAAACCAAAAAAGGGAGGTAAAAAAGCAAGCAACATAAGGTCACACCAAACTCTAAAAATGGACTGGACAAAATTATTGGCACTCTTAACTTAAAATTTGGTTGCACACCCTTTGGAAAAAATAACAGAAATCAGTTGTTTCCCATAACCATCAATAAGCTTCTTACACCTCTCAGCCGGAATGTTGGACCACTCTTCCTTTTCAAACTGCTCCAGGTCTCTCTTATTGGAAGGGCGCCTTTTCCCAACAGCAATTTTAAGATCTCTCCACAGGTGTTCAAGGAAATTTAGATCTGGACTCATTGCTGCCACTTCAGAACTCTCCAGTGCTTTGTTGCCATCCATTTCTGGGTGATTTTTGACATATGTTTGGGGTTATTGCCCTGTTGGAAGACCCAAGATCTCGGCTTTCTGATCTGGGCTGTACAGTGTGACCCAAAATCCATTGGTAATCCTCAGATTTCATGATGCCTTTTACACATTAGAGGCACCCAGTGCCAGAGGTAGCAAAACAACCCCAAAACATCATTGAACCTCCACCATATTTCACTGTAGGTACTGTGTTCTTTTCTTTGTGGGCCTCATTCCATTTTCGGTAAACAGTAGAATAATGTGCTTTACCAAAAAGCTCTATCTTGGTCTCATCTGTCAACAAGACATTTTCCCTGAAGGATTTTGGCTTACTCAAGTTAATTTTGGCAAAATGTAGTTTTGTTTTTTTATGTCTGTGCCAGCAGTGGGGTCCTCCTGGGTCTCCTGCCATAGCTTTTCATTTCATTTAAATGTTGACAGATAGTTCGCACTGACACTGATGCTCCCTGAGCCTGCAGGACAGCTTGAATATCTTTGGAATTTGTTTAGGGCTGCTTATCCATCATCCGTACTATCCTGCGTTGAGACCTTTCATCAATTTCTCTCTTCCTTCCACACCCATGAAGATTAGTTACAGTGCCATGGGTTGCAAACTTCTTGATAATGTTGCGCACTGTGGACAAAGGCAAATCTAGATCTCTGGAGATGGACTTGTAACCTTGAGATTGTTGATATTTTTCCACAATTTTGGTTCTCAAGTCCTCAGACAGTTCTCTTCTCCTCTTTCTGTTGTTCATGCTTAGTGTGGCACACACAGACACACAATGCAAATACTAAGTGAACTTCTCTCCTTTTTATCAGCTTTTCAGGTGTGATTTTTATTTTGCCCACACCTGTTACTTGCCCCCAGTGCATCACATGCTTGAAGCAATCTTATTTTTCTACAATTTTGAAAGGGTACCAATAATTTTGTCCAGCCCATTTTTGGAGTTTTGTGGGACATTTTGTCCAATTTGCTTTTTTCCTCCCTTTTTTGGTTTAGTTCCAATACACACAAAGGGAATAAACATGCGTATAGCAAAACATGTGTTACTGCAATCTTTTCTGTGAGAAATACTTTCTTGAAAAATGTCAGGGGTGCCAACACTTACGGCCATGACTGCATAACATAGAATGGGCATGCTTCTAGAAAAATGAAACCCTCCATCTGGATAATCCCTTTAAGCCCCCTGTGCTCCATATATATCACACCAAGACTATATAACAACACCATGCCCTGAGTAAATAACGCCACCATTCAGTGATTCAGGTGAAAACAACTATAGAAATACCAATATTGTCACCATACTGAGACTCGATACGCATACAATATATCAATAGCAGAGAGCACATGTTGGCCTATGGAGTCACCACAATCAGTGCTGGATAAATGAATATATTTCTGATCAGACAAATTCAGAGGCAGAATAATCTTCTCTGTTATGGTCTGTTCACATGTACAGTATCCTCTGCATATTTGATGCACAGGATTTGAAGATGCAGATTTTAAGCTGTGTTCAATTAGTTTACATTGAAATCTGCTGCATAAAATCTGCAGCTTCAAATTATGTGGATCAAATATGCGCAGGATACTGTTAGTGTTAATACTCCCTCAGGAGTTATTTTCTTTTCCCATCTTCTCACTCCACCCCAAACCACCATAATGACTACAAAACCTCTGAGTGTGCAAAAAGAAAATTAAATAATACATTTCCATACTGCAATACAGCCAGAGAACCTCTATACCAGAGAGCACCCATAAAAGTCAGCCAGGGAACCTCTATACCAGAGAGCACCCATAAAAGTCAGCCAGGGAACCTCTATACCAGAGAGCACCCATAAAAGTCAGCCAGGGAACCTCTATACCAGAGAACACCCATAAAAGTCAGCCAGGAACCTCTATACCAGAGATCACCCATAAAAGTCAGCCAGGGAACCTCTATACCAGAGAGCACCCATAAAAGTCAGCCAGGGAATCTCTATACCAGAGAGCACCCATAAAAGTCAGCCAGGGAATCTCTATACCAGAGAGCACACATAAAAGTCAGCCAGGGAACCTCTATACCAGAGAGCACCCATAAAAGTCAGCCAGCTGGCACTAACTTGGTAGTGCACCTAAAGGAATAGTCAGGTTCCTTTAAGTGCACTACCACTATTCTTATTCTATCCTGCCCGGACTTGAAAAAAATAAACTTTCACTTACCCTCCTACATCTTCGTCCTGCTTCCCTTAGCCCGGAAGGTCACACGGCGCTTTAGCCTATCAACGGCCGCAGCAATATCCCGCTTCAGCAGGTGATACGCTGAAGCGCCATGTGAGGTTCCGGGCTAAAAGAAGTAGAAGGAAGACAGCCCGGCCGACCGATCAGCTGTAGCGGAGCTCCGGAGGAACGTAGGAAGGTAAGTGAAAGTTTATTTTCACTTTTTTTGCAACCTGGGCAGGATAGAATATGAATAGTCCGTACCAGACTATTCCTTTAATTCTCACAGAAGCCAAGGGGGTAATGCTGAGTCTTTTAATCCCACAGAAGGTAAAATGCAGCAGAGCCACAAGATAGCTTTGCATTTCAGAGTGTTAAAATGTATCTCTAGAGCTCTTTTTCACATATGACTATGACGCAGCACTGTGCATGATGCTCATTTGTCTAAGGGTATGTTCCCACCTGGTGTATATGCAGTGTACTTCACGCTGCGCAAAATTTGCGGCAGCAGCTGGAAATACACTGCGTATACGCCAGGTGGAAATGCACCTTTAATATGATTTATTTTAAAATTAGCGCCTAAAAAGCCAAATAGTAAGATTTCTCCTGGATGCTTTCAGCTGTATATTCCTTTGCCGTGTAAGAAGAGGTTACCACTGTGTCTCTATAGGACCCATCTCCAGTGATAAAAACCAGCATAATGTAATCCTACGACACTGGGTCTCATCACTGGAGATGGGTCCTATGGGGACACAGTGGTAACTTCTTCTTACACGGCACAGCGACATACAGCTGAAAACATCTAGGATTAAAGCTTACCGTTTGGCTTTTTAGGCGCTGATTTTAAAAGAAATCATATTAAACAAATGAGTATCATGCACAATGCTGTGTCATAGTCATATGTTAAAAAGAGGTACAATTTATTATACAACATAGGACTACAACTCCCAGTGTGGTCCCCTGTCTGTGCCTCCTCCCCCAACCTTAAAGGGATGTGGTAAGTAATTACATAAGCCACACAGAAAGACCACACTGGGGGTTGTAGTCTATATTGTACATTTACAGTCTGGCAAGCAACATTAACATAAGGCTCTGCTGTACTGTAGCTCATGTTGGACTAATGGACTCAGCCTGATGCAGCAGGCTGGTGGGAGTAGTAATACTAGAAGGGCTGTCAGTGTGTCCTCCCCCCCCCCCCCCTGTGATGTCATCAACATGCTCCTGTAGGTCTAAACCAGCTTGTGGCCGTAGAGCATAGGGATGTAAATGCGGCCATGGGTCCCATAGCTGCTGCCAGTCAGGGTTGTAATTGCCCCTGCCAGTGCCTGAAAAATGACAAATCCGGCTATAACTGTACTTTGCAGCGTTTTGCGCAAAATCACCGTAAAAACGCCACAATTTTACCATGATTTTGTGCAAATCGTAGCAAAATACGGTATTGTGAGCATGGATGTAAATATGTTCAGGGGGCCCTCTTTTGGATGGGGGCCCTGGGCAACAGCTCAGGGTGCCCCGCCCTAACGCCGGCCCTGCCCACTGTAAGACTCATAAAGATCAGCTAAGATCTGCTGTTGAACCAGTTATGTTGAGCCATACTATATCACTATGGCCCTCCAATTCCATCTAAAGACACACCAGAAACAGTTCTACATTTTCCTATAAGCCCTATCATAATATTTTGATGCAGGGAAATACTGTTTAGCTATATATGTAGTACGGTACTGTAGGGGCTTTGTTAGATTAATGTTGACTGTCTCATGTGTATGGTGGTGTCACTGCTTTCACCTGCTGATAGATATCGGTGGAAAGGTGGATGAGGCTGTTGAGTATCAACACTCCCAATCATTTGTTCTCTAAGGAGACAAGCCACCAGAGATGTCTGGCAGAAACATACTCCTCACTCCCTTTTTGGAACACATATACACTGAGCTCTTGCCATGGGGGTGTTGGGAGGTACAATTGTCTGCCAACTGAAATCTTTAAAATAAGGGTTCTAAACTCTAAAGAGTATTGGACTATATACTGGCTGCTATGTTCTTTTGTCCTACAGTATTTGACAAAATCCATAGTGATTTTGAAATTCCCTTTTTTTGTCAGCTCCTTTACCCCTCATTTCTCTTCCCACCTACATACAATAATAAAAAAATGATAAAACACAACTGAAAAGACATCACCAACCTTTATCCTTCTCAAACTTTAGATGTGTCTTGATACTTTTCTCCAAAGTTTTACTTTTTTATCTCTTGTTTGAGGGGAAAGGAAAAGTTTGCCTTTGATGACTTGTAGGCTCAGTTCTTTCATGAGACAATCAATGTTGCCACTTTTTATAACCAGATGATGACTAGTGTTGCTCGCGAATATTCGCAATTCGAATTTTATTCGCGAATATCGCATATTCGCGAATTCGCGAATATTCGCGAATATAGCGCTATATATTCGTAATTACGAATATTCGTTTTTTTAATTTTTTTAAATTTTTTTTTTTCACAGTACACATCACAGTGATCATCCCTCTCTGCTTCCAGCTTGTGTGGTGTAAAGAAGGCTCTAATACTACTGTGTGAGACCAGTATGCGAATTTTCGTACATGCGAAAATTTGCATATGCGAATTTTCGTATATGCGAATTTTCGCATAAATTTTCGCACACCCGAATATTCACATATGCGAAAATACAACGAGAATATTACGAATATGCGAATATTCGCGAATATTCGTCCATATATTCGCGAATATTCGCGAATTCGAATATGGCCTATGCCGCTCAACACTAATGATGACATTGTTAACTTATGCATATTTCAAGCAGAACAAAGATTGAAGATTTGATGCCTCCCAGTCTGGGGATTTCATTTGTCCAACCAAGTTACAATAAACATTTATTTCTTTTTAACTACTTGTCTAAACTCTCTTGATTGATTTAAAAAAAAAATGTTTTAACAACAATCTATATGATTGCAAAGACGTGTGCTGCATTGATTATGCTGATATTATATTCATCTGTTTGTTATTGATAATGTAGAAGAACATAAAAAGGTATAAATAAAACTTGGAAAGAAATGGAATTCAAAAAATTATCAACAGCACCATCAGATCTTTCAGAAATCTGCAATTCATTATTTTTCGGGAAAAGTCTCTACCTATATATTACATATTACAGCTGCAAATTCTCTAAGTATTACTAAACTTACAGTTTCCCCAGGTGTTGTGCCACAATGGAGGTGTAAACATGTCCTATGCTTGTCGAACTGACTGTACGACATACCCTCTCAACCATCCCAGATCAAGTAGGATAGTTCCTGATTTCATGTGCTGTCGCGCCATCCCAGGAGGTCTACTACATGTCCAATTCTGAAATGCAAAGACAAAAACCTTTATGTGAAATCATAGAAACAAATGCTGCCCTGGTTGTGGCTCAGTAGCACCCACTCGAGTGTATTGTACAATCTGGGGTTCTTTACTTAAAAGGTGTATCAGGGATCAAAGGTCTACGGGGCTGCTGCTCCTCCCCCATGCTTATCAAACAAGATCCCAAATCAATGGAAGACAATGCAACGGAAAGTAAGGGATATGGTGGTTGCGGCCAAAGATCGAACAAGGGCAATTCTATAGGATTAGCCATAGGATTATGCTGAATAAAGATGTACATCTACCACACAAGGAGAATTCGAAGGCTATGTTCACACGGCAGAATTTCCCTGCCGGATTCCGCATTCAAATTCTCCTGCGCTGTGCACATTGTATAATTTCTGTGCCAGACATTTCCGGTATGGAAATCCATATTTCCGTGTCCGCACAAAACATGAACACGTTCATTCTTTATGCGGAGTCCGCATGGAATGTATAGCCGTCTATGAGATGGCGCATTCTTGTGCGGTTCCAGCATCAGCATAATATGCAGTTTCCATTGGGTGAAGTACATCGTGTGATAGATTTATGATTACCCATAGGATTACGCTCATTTAAATAAAACTGTAATTCTAATGAACAAGGACAATTCCAAAGGATTACAACTTTGTTGACCTGATCTTAATCTTATGGAATTGTACTTGTTCTTTCTTTGGCAGCACCCACCATACCCCTCACTTTCTAGTACCAGTCTCAATCTGACACTTCCTCCCCCTACTACATACTGTACGTTACCCTGCCATTCAGAATAGTCAGAAGGGAGATCACTCCATCACGTTAGCTCACCTAGTTACTACAATTCATCCGAAACCAAGAGAGCTTACAGAGTAGAGAACATACATAGAAATCTCAAGCCCATCCAGTTATCAGTTATCAAAAGAATGTTCAAAATACATTACATTCTAGTAACTGCATCTCTATGGCTCTACCATAACTCTGTGAACCTCCAATTTTATGACGAGGCACCATACAGGTCGTCATGCTTTGTGCACATTCAAGCCTTAGGGGTTTTATTTTTGTGCTTAGCTCATCTGTTCTGCAAAAGTTCTAGTAAAATATCACTCGAGTTTTGTGAAACAAAAAAAAAAATCTTTTGGAAAGCATCTGCATTGTGAATTTTGTCCTGTATCATCATTATGCCGCTGCTGAGCAGATGCCATAAAACAGCAGTTAGTGGTTCTTTTAAAAATGCCCCATACAGCCGCAAGCTGTGAGCACACCATTGGCTCCTCTCTAGGCAAAAGGTATATTTCCTCATGCATGTAATTATGTTTTTATTCATCTCCAGAACGCATGGAGTACATGACGGGAAAATCAATGGATTCAAACCATGAATCTCTGCACTTGAGCCCTTGTCTATAGAGTATTACCATATGTTCTGGAATGGCAACAAAATCGTAATGTTGTTCATATTGTCTTGAAAGGAGGACTGCTTGAAAAAGACATTTTCAAAAAGGGAAATAGAAAATGTTGGGTAGGAATTTATTAAGATCAGCATTTCATTTGCTCGTCTTAATCCAAAGAGTGAGTAAGATGCACCACCTAAAGGGAAGCATACCAAAGGCAATTTACAGAGGAGAATCAGATGTATTGAACTGTACAGAGAAAACAGAGGACCCACAGCAAACTGTAGAGGCTGTAGAAGAGGAATTAAGCAACATTTAGTTTTTTTAAACCTAGGTAGAAAGTATTTTTTGCACCATAATAAATACAAAGCAGCAAAGCCTGCTTGTCTATGCTCTGACTACACACTTTGGTATGTTCTCAGTTTACAAGTGGCTTACCACCTGTCACTCAACAAAGCAAACTTTAAGTGTGTTATCTCACACACTGGCAGTTATCCCAGGCGAGTCTATCAGACATCAGGATTTTAGATTGAGCTCCTTGCACAGCCTCCCTGTGCAATTTGTCTCTTACCTTCTTTTGAACCTAGCAACTAACTGACTTCAGTAAGTAGCTGACCTGTTCTGATCTGGGCTACTGTGGAAACCTGGACTGGCCCAGTAAGCGATATGAAAGTCCTCCCTACCAACCTGCCTTTAATCCCATAAAAATGCAGGCACAATTACAGGAGTTACCAACTTTTCTAGCAGATATAATTTTCTAGATAATGAAAGCATATCTGTCACCAAGGGAAAAAGACAAGGATGTTACTCACACTGTAATTAGGATCATGTTCCTGTCACTTTAGTCTATTGACTCCAGTTCTGGCCAGATTATAGCCCAGTTGTGCTGCTTAGGTCTCCTACATTCCTTTCCCTAGCAGGGGGTGTGTCCCTGAACTGTCTGTGTCAGTTTTTACTTGCTGACTCTGTGTCTCTCAGCACCTCTTGCAACGACCCAGATGATGTGCTGTTGTGCATAAATGTGTCAGCCAGGAACTGAAAATCAAATTAGCCTGTATTGGACATCTAGTGCCCGGAATTTTTACAGCCATGTGATGAACAAGGGCAAGGAAGAGTAAGCCCCAAACTGACTCTGAGCCTCTTTCCCTGCCTACTTGCTCTACGGCAGCTAACAACTTGGTGCCAGACTCCACTCTCACTGTACTTGTTGGGAACACAGTCAATAAACCAGAAAACCGAATTACCGCAGTAATACAAAGTAACACAAAACAGACATTAGAGAAACAAGGTAACAGAATTATAATGTACAGCCAACAGCTTAAGAATCAAAACAAAATAAATGGCAGATATGATAATGTGAACAAGACAGATAAACTAGGAATTAGATAGAGTGAGATAACAACAAGGTTATGCTGAAGACATACACTATATAACTCAAGGATGCAAATACTAGAATGACAAGAACAGACACAAACACACAAACAACAACTTGTCTGAACACGGACCAAGAACATGACACATAGAACTAATGCAATACAATACAAGATACAAAGCAAACTCCTATGTTAGGGGCAAAGCAAAGCGCAAATAAGAACAAACAGGTCTAAACAGGGATGAAGATACAAGACTTACAGCTACTACAGCTACAGCATGCTATGTACAGTAAATAGCCTAGGCTCTCTATGTAAGCTGCTATATGCACCATCAGTTTGTCTAACCAATACTATATATGAATCGACACGGAGAGTCCAAGTCCACGTCTCTCATCACTATAAAAATTTTAGAAGTGGGAGATTTTTACACAGAATTTGATACAGGTCCCAAATAAGATTTATTACATTTGATACCAAGCCCTGGAGAAAACAATTTGATAAGTGTAATCCACTATATCTCCATGTGTCTCCGATTTCATGCAGAGACACATGAAGGATTTCTATTACAGCTTCATACAGAATCTGTAAGAAATACAATCATGATATATTCCCTCCCCCATATCATATTATGGAATTATTGGAAAATACAGTACCACACTGCTACACACAGAACCCCTACAGCTCATTTATATAGGACCACAGGGAATTATTTTGTGGATGTATGCAAAGGCTTAAGTTGTGTTCAAATAGTGTACTGTAGTTTCAATTCATTTTGACAAGATAGTTTCCCATAAGAAAGATGAGAGTTAGGAGTCTACAACAAAGCTTTGTACTTATTGGATCCATTTCTAGTGTTTTCTAGGTAAAAAAAAATGCAAAAAAATCGTCTGTAATACTATGTGAGATCCAAGAAAAAAAGAGAGAAATAATTGAAAGGATATATTGATTGATAGATAGATGATAGATAGACAGAAAAATAGATAAATAGACAGATAGATATAAAGAAAGATAATTGACCACCACATACTGATACACAACTATTGCATGGACCCAGCATACAGGTGCACGCTGCTAGGCTAAATATACAAAAGCAGGAGAATACGGCAGCACACTGCTAGCACAAATATATATATATATATATATATATATATAATATGATATGCTATATTACTATAATGAAAAAAAATGAGAAATTGAGGTGCTTAGCTTACCATTTGGCCAAATAGTGTGTACCATCCCATCACGATAAGGTGACCTCATTGGGACAGACCCTACACTATGAATGTGCCTCTCAGCAGTCAGTTACCAGGCTTGTAAGGTCTGGGACATCCATGAAATGGGTGGGGTGCAGGAACCAACATGGAGGTAGCCATTCCCCCATATGTGCAATACAAAAAAAGGATAAATTGGACAGCACATACTGATACTCAACTATTACATGGATACATATCAGTATGTGTTGGCCAACTTATGCTTTTTTTGTATTGCACATATGGGGGGGGAGTGGCTAGTGCCATGTTGGTTCCTGCACCCCACCCATTTTATAAGGTGCTGGATGTCCCAGACCTTACATGCCTGTTAAGTGACTGCTCAGAAGCACATTCATAGTGTAGGGTCCGTCCCAATGAGGTCACCTTATTGTGGTGGGATGGTACACACTATTTGGCCAAATGGTAAGCCAAGTATCTCAATTTTTTTTTTCATTATAGCAATATAGCATTTCATATTTCATATATATATATATATATATATATATATATATATATATATATATATATTTGTGCTAGCAGTGTGCTGCTTGTAGATACATAGATAGATAGATAGATAGAAACAAATGGAAAGAACGATAGAAAGATAAATAGATAGATATGAAAGGAGAAGGAAAGAAAGAAAGAACGATAAAGAGAAAGAAAGAAAGCCAAGAAATATATGTACCAGGACACTTCTTATGTGAGGAGCTTTTAGTTCACTTTAAACATCAGACCCTGGAAACAAGTGTCATCTTCTCCCCTCCTATAGCCATGTGCCTATATAAGATAAAAAAAAAAAATTAAAATAAGAAAGATTATATTTTTTTATATCTAGTTGCTTATATTTCTGTAAAATATTTACTTATCTATTCTCATTTGCTTATCTATGTAAGACATATTAATCTAAAATGTACATAACGCATTGCAGAGTAAAGAAATTTTCCAGTCCAGCGTCTCAGTTCTCTGTCTGCCACGCTGAGGCTTCCCGGCGCCTCCATCCCTAAATTAAGAGAAAGTTTCTGAATGTGCTAAAGTTTCCCAAACTTGGAAGAAGTCAAATTGAACTTGAATGAAATTGTAATTGTATGAAAGTATTACATTGTGCAGCGCATTCGGCTCAGATCACACCGTACAAAGCTGTACCACATGTGAACACCTTTTAATGTGCTGCTTCAGGTTTATCTTATTCTTAGACATCTTTCATTTGCTCTACCCCATGCTGCTTAAAATCTGCAGCTTGACTGGATGTGGAAAAGTCCGACTGTGTGTTAATAATGGGTGCTCAACGTAATGGTCTGTCATCGTACAGACTCAGAGAAAAACAAGTTAATAAAACGTATACATTTTACCAGATGTCAAAGTCCAGGATTATCAAGCTTAGAAACATATATATATATATATATATATATATATATATATATATATATTATAGTGTGCAACTCCGTATTGAGATGAGGGGGGAAAAATCAGTTTTTAGTGTCAGTACATGTGGACATACAGTTATCTCTGAAATTGTATTCAGAACTTGTACCTTCCTCCTTCTAATTAAGCTGCAGGACTTCATTAGAAGAAGCAAGAACAGGTCTCAGCAGTGACAGGCTGCTCGGTGAATTACCAGTCTCAATGGTGTCCTGCCGCAGCCAGTGATTGGCTAGACAAGCCTTCATTGCCAAGACCAGTTTGTCTTGGACGGAGAGGGTAGAGTGCTCAGTGGGGAAAGGCGGAGCCCTGTTCTGGAGATGTGGTATAGGGGATATATTGTTTATAACTGGATAACCATTTTAAGAGATATGTTGTCTGTCTTTGTATGTGGAACTTTAACCTCAGCAAGTGCGTATTTCTCCACCTGTCCTCATTTTCCATTACACTTTTTTGCCTCTGGTGTGTCTACCAAGAATCATTGGAGGTCAGAGAGTATGTTTACACTGTTCTCCACTGAGGATCCAAAACATCTAATGCAATTTTACTGAAACCATTTTCTCATAGGTGCAATGTGGTAGTCAGATTTAGAACAGTAGACACCAAAGAAAATGGAAAAGGAAAATTTACACTTTTTCAATATTTAATGCACAGAGCCCTCGGCTGCCATGAAATGAAATGACCTAGAAGGACCGTACAAAAAAAGAAAAAGATTTAATAAAATGAATCATGCAGAATAGTGTTTAACATTTAGTGAATTACAATCTCAAAGACTCTTATACATCAGTAGGTATTTTTTCAAACAAATAGTATAAATATGTTTTTCATGATTGCATCAATTAAAAGACAAAAATGTTAAAAAAAAAATATATAAAAGGTAATTTGAATATCCAAAAAAACATGTGCACTGATTACAATCATTGTGGGAGCTGAGCGGTTCAATCCATTGATTGATTACATTTGTTCTCAAGTATCGGGCAAATGTATGATTGTCTTGAAGTAGGAAGGACAGGTAAATAGGCATTATACAAAATAGCCAACCAAATCTTTTATTTTATATGCAAAAAGTTGTTTTGGAAGAGGATAATTATTTTTGCAATTTGGAATCCAAATTCCCCTTTGTGTCATTTCTTGACTAGGTTGTGCATTCTTTGCAGCTAATTTAGTTGAACTTCTGGCCAGTCTGAGGGCATTTGTTATCTGAAAATAATAGATAAATACATTGACTTTAGTAGATACAAGTATTAGAGGCAGAGAAGAAAAGAAATACATTGTTAATACTGAGATATGATTATAGCTAAATGACCTGCACAGAACCCAAACACTAGGTGTACCACTGTAATGAACTTACCTGGCTTGACTCCGGCATTGCCTCTGGTCCTCTCCCCAGCAGCGTTTCTCGCCACCCTGACGATGGCTCTGCATGTCGCAGGGCTGTTTGTAACTGTGCTAATAAGTAGGCACTCATACTGGGCCAATTAGCTGTGGCACCTGTGCTCACCACTCCCATACATGGCATATTTAAACTATGCTTTGTCTTAGTCCTATGCCTGTGAAAGTGGTTACTCCCTTAAAGGGGTACTCCGGTGGAAAACTTTTTTTTTTTTTTAAATCAACTGATGCCAGAAAGTTAAATAGATTTGTATATTAAAGAAAAAGAGAGAAGGATGCACTCACCACTAGGCTGCCGGTAAAAAAAAGTGCTTTATTCGGACATTACTTCAGAGCATGGAGGACAGGGGGTGCAGGGCGCCAAACACGGGCAGGTAACAGCCGTTTCATCCGCGCATGCAGGCTTCTTCAGACCATTTGTGCATTACCCGTGGATAGCACCACCACGTAACTGGTTTATTGGCTTCCGTTCACACTGCAGTTATACCCGAGGGATTGCACGGGAAGTATCCTGTACTGGTGCCGAACTATTCTATTTCTACACAGCTGAGATTTGTATATTACTTCTTTTAAAAAATCTTAATCCTTCCATTACTTATTAGCGGCTGTATACTACAGAGGAAGTTCTTTTTTTTATTTATTTTCTGTCCTGACCAAAGTGCTCTCTGCTGACTCCTCTATCCATGTCACGAACTGTCCAGAGCAGGAGAAGATCCCCATAGCAAACATATGCTGCTCTGGACAGTTCCTGACATGCACTGTGGTCATGATAGAAAATAAATTCAAAAATAAAATAATTACCTCTGTAGTATACAGCTGCTAATAAGTACTGGAAGGACTAGGATTTTTTAATAGAAGTAATTTACAAATCTACTTTCTGACACCAGTTGATTTAAAAAAAGAAGTTTTCCACCGGAGTATCCCTTTAACTAGCATTCCTTATTCCCTGCGTTTCTATTGTCTGACCGTCTGTGACCTGTGCCCTAACTGTTCTCTACTGATTTTTTACTGTGCCACTGTCTAGATTTGACCATTGCAAGTCCTAACTTTGCTCTACCTCTGATTTTATGCTTTGTTGACCCATTGTCTGCTGATTTTGTACCGTTTTTGTCCATGTGTTATGGACCTAGACTTTTTGACTCCTCTAGATGTCCCTGAACTTAGCCTGGTATAGGGTCTCATTTAAATAGGTATGGACAGTGGTTGGGGCAAGTATTAGTCTTCACTGATCTCTAACAAATATGCTAACCAACAATAGGGTATGATCACACATACTGTATATACTGAGATTTCATGATTTTATACTGGTCAGTAATTAAATCTGTGGTACAATGTTTAGAAAATCTATAGAGAATGAATAGAGCCCTGGCCACAAATATGCTTTTGCAAACCATTCATTCCAGGAAGTTGTCCTAGTTTTTGGGATCCCTTCAATCAGACCCCCACTGACCAGGGAATAACTACATGAGATGGGAAGACCCTTTTAAGGCTGGGTTCACACCACATTTTTGCAATACAGTTCCTGTATCAGGTTTTTGATTAAAAAAAAAAAAACGGATTCCTCAAAAGCGAACTAAACTGTATCAAAACATGTGTACAAATTTTTATCTGTATACGGTTGAAACCCGTATACAGTTTGAAAAAATGATGTCCGGTTGCATCCTTTTTTTTAAGAAAAAAACATATACGTTGTTAACTTTTCACACCATTATGAATAAAGTGTCACTTGTTTGATTGAAATTCCAAGAAAAAAAAACTGTGCAAAGTCGAAAACCGGATGGAACCGTACACACCAATGATTCTGTACGGTTCTCATTGACTTCCATGTTAAAAAACGTAAACAGTTTAATACGGTTTATCACCCGGACCAAAAACTGTGGTAGGCTATGGTTTGAAAAACGGAGACAACCGTATACATTATGGTGCATACGGTTTTGAATGGGAAGTCTATGTGCATGGTTTTCTGTATGGTTGCATACTTTTTTTTATGAAACTGTATGCAGAAACCGTATAGCAAAATCGTGGTGTGAACCCACCCTAATAGTAATAAGTAAGATCCCATTCAGTTGGACAAACTTTACACGAGTGTGTCACTTTTGATTAATAAAAGTCATGCTTTTCTAGTCCTGTACAATCACAGCACAGATACATACAACACGCTTGGAAACTCTTTAGACACTTTTAATTATTCAAAATTTTGTTATGCTGCCATGTGCTAAAAAAACAAAAAAAAAACCTCAAGTGTTCCACCATCATTCTGCACCCAATACCCCATAATTAGAATGTGAAAACAGAACTTTGTAATTTTCATCATCGGTTTACCTCAACTATGAGAGACATAATGAGGAAAAAAATCCATAAAATCACATTGTCTGATTTTTAAAGAATGTATTTGCAAATTATGATGGAAAATATGTATTTGGTCAAAAACAAAAGTTCATCTCAATACTTTGTTATATACCTTTTGTTGGTCAAACGTTTTCTGTAAGTCTTCACAGAGTTTTCGACACTGTTGCTGGTGTTTTGGCCCATTCTTACATGCAGATCTCCTCTAGAGCAGTGATGTTTTGGGGCTGTTGCTGGGCAACACAGACTTTCAACTCCCTCCAAAGGTTTTCTATGGGGTTGAGAACTGGAAACTGGCTAGGCCACTCCAGGACATTGAAATGCTTCTTACAAAGCCACTCCTTCATTGCCCGAGTGGTGTGTTTGGGATCATTGTCATGCTGAAAGAGCCAGCCATGTTTCATCTTCAATGTCCTTGCTGATGGAAGGAGGTTTTCACTCAAAATCTCACGATACATGGCCCCATTCATTCTTTCCTTTACTTGGATCAGTCATCCTGGTCCCTTAGCAGAAAAACAGCCCCAAAGCATGATGTTTTCACCCCATTCTTCACAGTAGGTATGGTGTTCTTTGGATGCAACTCAGCATTCTTTCTCCTCCAAACACGACAAGTTGAGTTTTTACCAAAAAGTTCTACATAATGAGAAAAAAAAATCCATGAAATCACATTGTCTGATTTTTAAAAAATGTATTTGCAAATTATGGGGGAAAATGGAGAGGATCTGGAGAGTGAAGAATGACAAAAAAAATCCCAAAATACAGGTGTGTGAACCTTGTGGCCTCATTCCAAAGAAGATGATTGTCATTATGGGGAATATAGTGCAGAATCATGGGGGGAAATTACACTTTTTTATTTTAGCACCAGGCCACAACATATAACAGAATGTGATAAAAAGAAAAGGTCTAAAGGCTTTCCAAATGCATTGTCATATTACTTTTTTTTTTCTTTACACAAGAGCTCTTGTGGGGGTCTAATATTATCTTGCTACACAATAGGAGAAAACAAATATGTCCCTGTGTGTCCTTTTTCCCTCAGCGCTCTTAGTTTTCTGTCTGTAAACATAATTGTATTTGCTCCTGCTCTCCAATAAAAACATTGAACACAGACCGTACAAAGGAAATTCCATGTGAGATGATGGATAGGAGCACCCTCCTCTCAAGGCATTTAAGAATGTCAGCTTTTGAGATTGCATATTGTGAATAAGAAGTGGAAATTTTCAGATTCCATTCACATCAATGGATTAGTTTAGCAAGGACAATTACCAATTATGCTCATAAATATACATTTCATCCTTGTATTGTATGAGTGCATGTCTACAAAGTGTAACATAAGTACATTTAGATGCAAAGACTGTTTACCTGTAATTCCTTCTGCACTAATTCACTCCAGTTCGCTCTGGGGCATCCATTAGTCCTTCAGACTATTATTTGCTTGTATGTAAGTCAAGAGTGCACTAGAAGTGTGTCACTATTTTCCTTAAATCTTTCACTATGCATTTGAAAACAAAGGGGGGGGGGGGGGGTATCACATGACCACATATCAGAGTTACATATAGCATAGTGTTCTGTCTTTTTAGACATCCAAGTTGGTCCTCCAACATTCATTTCATTTGCATTAATTTCCATAGATTTATACGACGAAAACTTAACTACATGTCTTATCTACCACTGAGATTGATACTTTGATTACCTGGTAATAAATGACAAATATAGCTCATATAACATTGTTTTAAATTTTACTGAACTCTTTCTCCCATATTGGATAAAACAGCCAACACCTCCATTGTTTGATGAGGGTCCTTAGCCATTACTGTTATAGTCAGGATTTCAGATGAGTGCCTCTTCCAATCTTGATTGCGGATAAATATTTAGTTTTAAATAGCAAATATTCAAAATGATCTTTTTAAGTGATCTTAAAGTTTTTTTTTTGCGAATGTGGACACTTAATTCCCTACGCAGGATGAGTGTCTAATTGTATGTGTGTGTGTGTGTGGGGGGGGGGGGGGGGGGGTTCAGATTCAACTGATGGGACCACATTTGAATAAAGGAGCAATATGCATCCTTGATTACTGCACTCCATTCAGACGGAAGCTTCAGGAGTCCCCTTTTAGAGATTGCAGGTCCCAGTGGTTGCAACCCCATGATCAGACACTTACCCTTTTTCCTCTGGATAGGAGATAAGTGTCAAGATACGTGCCCAGGAGATACCTAACTGATAGCCCTTAGCCCTAGTTCAGTCCCTAGGGGTAGTCCGATGAAAAAAACGATCTTTAAAGTCTGATCAAGGAGGGTGTTAATAAGAGAAACAACCTGTCTCTTACTGATATAACAAAGCTCCACTCTGAAATGTCCAGCTACACAAAAAAACTGCGGGGACTCAGCGATCAATAATTCTGGGGCACTACACATGCATTTAGAAATTAGCAAAGCAAACTATTGCAAGGAAACACAGACTAACCAGTGCATATCCAAAAATATCATGACGAAAAAATATATTACATTTTATTATACTTAGTATAGCAGACAAAGGACATGGTTTAAACCAATAAAAAAAAGTCCACGGTTACAAAGAAAAGGCTAGTCTACAACAAAAGGGAGCAAAAGGCTCGCCTTCTGGGGTAAAGATGGTCCAAGATAGTATAGCAAGGTGCTGAGTAATGTAAATATACATACATTAATTTTAATAGTATCAGGCAACCTACATATACTAAATAATTGCAATTATATAATATGAAGGACTATTTGCATCTAGCAGCATAAATTCACCGAAGGTCCAAAATTCTTAAATCAGTAAGGACTGGAGTTTCCCCAGGAGACCCATCAGTGGCTGAAGTGGGAAATTGCTGTGGCCGCTGATTGGATGAGATCACCAAACTCGGAAATGCTAGACAGCAGGCAGTGCAGCTCCATTATGCCGGTAGTGGCGCAGGAACAAGGATCGTAAAAGACAGTTTTTTGACTACCCCTTTAAGTCAATTCCGAGATAAAACAAAAAAATAAGATGGTTTTATTAAGTGTTTGGAAGGGACCTCAGGTGGAACGAGTATGTTCTTCTATTCTGACTGTAGTGCCATACCCCAGTGACGCCTGAAGACATAAAGCTGTCAAAGAACTAAAGCTCATCCAATGTGACACCATATTAAACTCTGACTCACAAGTCGGCGCTCACTATGTGCCAGCATGACATAGGGCCTAAAGAGATTTATCAACTTTCTCACTTAGCTAATCCATCCCTAAAACACTAAAAAGAGATAATTCCTCTCTGAGACTGTCTTCAGACTGACATCAGAGTTAATCATGGATCCATTACAAGCTATTCCCAATATTTTGAGAACAAAGCCATTGTGCGTTCTTTGTCCTTATTTGATATTTCTTTCAGCATTGTTATCTCTTCGGTTCATTGTGTCTGTCTGCAGCTTTTCTATATTCTCTTTCTACACTGCCTAAGTATTTCAAAGAGATTTTTTTTGAAAAAAAAAAAGCTTTTTTTTTTTTCTTTTTCCCCATAAGCAGACATTACCACATAATCTGAGACACACTGCCATTGTTTTTCTGCCGTAATGTTATTTAATATATTATCTCTCAAATATTATGATGGTTTATAAATGCTTCAAATAAAAGTTGAGGATAAATATTTCAGTGAGTTTGTACTTGTGTTCCTATATAGCTCAGACGACACTAAAATATCAACGTAACAGATGTAAATATCTTATAATGTTTTTCTCTCCAGTGCGCGTTTGTCTTAACGACCAGATATGAAAGTCTCAGTTTAGATTATCCCTGAAGCTAAAGTTGTTTGTTTAGCTCAGAGTTGGAATACTTATCCCTATAGCTGGTGTATGAAGCCTGGCTTGGTGACAATGAACAGTTCCAGAGCAAACACATTCCAGGTTTCTGATGAAGCCATTACCACAAAAAAAAAATATTTAAATGAACTAAAACTATTTTGATAAAATATGGAATAATAGAAAACATCAATAGTAATAACAAAGTAGTAATTATTTCCACAATAAACAAATAGATTTTATTAGATGTGACGAGTCGCCGTACCAGCCGGTGCCCTAGTTATATGTCGCAGTCTGATCTATTCAACAAGCTCAATAATTTATATTGCTTTGGGTTTTATTCCACCAGACAGCAAATAGGCGAGATTGTTGAACTTAGTTTTACAAATCGGATTTACATAAGGGTCAACTATTGCTGATTTCCAGTCACGTCTTGTCAACGACTCCATTTTGTAACATCTCCCTGATACGCAGAAATACTTTTAGTAAAATTGGACGGGAGGTCAAATAAATGTTACTGTAGTTGAACGTTATGTTATTAACTTTGTCTGGAATAGCAAGTGGGCTAATGGCATATTAAGTAGGGTTGAGGGGGGTTTGAACCGATACCGAATAGAATTAAGCCATGACAGCCGTGACGGATCTGTTTGCAAAAGAATCTCAATGAACCATGATCCCATTGACATATAATAGGGTAAGTCAGCTACCATTGGGATTCTGGTATATCTGACTGCAAGAAGAAGTCTGCAAACTACACTATTCTTTCTGTCAAAAATAGCAGATCCCCTACCAATAAGCAAAAATGCTAATGTGAACAGAGCCAAAGGAATAAATCAGTAGATTGCAAACAATTGCAGGAATTAGTGCCATGAAGCTACTGCCAAAGCAAATATGATCATCGGATGCATAATTACTGCTCGGCTACCTCACTTTTGTTACTTTTTTTTGTTAATAAAACCAACTGTGTTATAATAATGAATGTCTGAATTATACAGCCATTCTTCATAAAATAAAAACTTCTACATTGAAGTCTATGGGTATTATGGAATGAGGCCTTTAGAATGCATACCCAAAGAGGTTTTCTCATCTTGCAACATTACCCCTTGCCCACATGATAAGGCAATAACGATCTGATCAAGGGTGGGCCAACTGTTGGTGCCCCTTGCACAATCTGAAGTCCGGGACCCATGTCTCCCTATAGAATGAAGCAGAAGGTTATGCATTACCGCCTCCGCTCCATTTATGCTCATTGGAAGCCGAGGAGATTCTTGAACCCTGTCATCTCCCATAGAGAATGAATAGAGCGACAGCAAATTTGTGGGACTTGCCACTATGTTCTGACAGGAGAATTGGTTCCTCCGTTCCTGGGAATGCAGGGGGACCCTAACTATCAGATAGTTATCCTGCATCCACTGAAAATCCCTTTAAGACCTGTTACAGTTTCGATACCAGGTGACTGTTTCAGTTATGGTGCTTCGGATTCTCAAAAACAATTACATCAACTTTTAACCTTTTTTCTCTTATTAATGTAAAGCTTACCTTTAGGCTTGGCATGTGCTTTGAAAATTAACAATGAGATTTGATTTGTGCAACCAGGGGCAGACGGACCCTCTATAAAGTAATTGGCAACTAGTTTGAAGTTTTTTTTTTTCAATGAGGCTCTAAAAAGTTGCTTAAAGACTGTCTTTAGAAAAGAGAAAGATTATCAGCTCACTGAGGGATAAAGTTTTTTCTTTTTCAAAGTAAAGTTTATTAAAGTTTCACAAGAAAATACAGAACAATTCCGTTCCACCCCAGGAAAATGAATAACAGCATTAACCTGATACATTCTCTGACTATTGGGGGTCAAAGTACAAATGGAGAACAATCTAAACATGTGAAAAATACAGTGGGTCCTTAGGGATCTATGCAATAAGACAAGTGGAGGATGATATTCTCGTGACTACATCCAACAAACGGTCAACCACTTATACCACTCTCTTGCTTCGCTGTAGAAGAGTATTGGACAGGCATAGTTAAAGGGTAGACATGGAATGCCATATTAGTCATGAAGGCAGAGATGGGAGGCGGAGAGGGGGAGAAAGAGAGAGAGAGAGAAAGAGGAGATAAAGAGAAGTTCAGGGGCTAGAGGTGAGTGAGGGAAAGACAAAGAGAGGAAGGGAAGGTCTAGAAATTAGAAGTACGTTACCTGTCAGCGCGTACAGGTTCGGGGGCGGTGACCGGGCACCAGGATGGCAGTTCTCTGTAAGAGGGATAAGGTTTTATGCTACCCATAGAAGTCCGTGGAGAGGGTGGGGGGAGGAGTTAGCTACACAGAGGCAGAAGTAGAGATGCACTGAAAAGTCGCTGAATGATCGAGCATGTGTTATATGTCATCCCAGTGCTGGATTACACAGCTTAGGCTGGGTTCACACCACATTTTTGCAATACAGTTCCCGTATATGTTTTCAATTTGAAAACCGTACGTAACCGTATTGAAAACCATATGCCTTGACTCTCCATTGAAAACCGTATGCCAAAAGATGCATCCGGTTGCGTCCATTTTGCATCCTGTACGGTTTTGTCAGCTTTTTTCCTGTACACAAAATCGTAGCCTACAACATATTTAAATGTATATGTTTTTTTAACATGGGAGTCAATGGGAACCAAACAGAAACCCATGTGCGTACGGTTCCATCCGGTTTTCACCATACAGTGTTTGACTTTGCACCGTTTTTTCTTGAAATTTCAATCAAACAAGTTAAACTTTATTCATAATGGAGTGAAAAGTAAAAAATGTATACGTTTTTTTTTTCTTAAAAACATAATTTCTTAAAAGACATCATTTTTCAAACCGTATATGGATTAAAAATTGTACACACGTTTTGATACAGTTTAGTCAGGTTTTGAGGAATGTTTTTTTTTTTTTTTTTTTATCAAAAACCTGATACGGCAGCTGTATTGCAAAAACATGGTGTGAGCCTAGCCTTTGGGTGCATTCACATCATGTTTTGAGATCACGGGAAACAGATACGGTTGGGGTGAGTGAAAACCGGGCGCTCCCATATCCCAGCCGGACCCGGCCTTTATCTCATTCATTTCAATGAGCCAACCGGAGTCATATAGTCACTCTGGTCAACTCATTTTTGCTTTGTATCCATTTTTTGACCGGACATAAACCGCGGCATGGGGCAAAAATGAGCCAACTATATGACTCCGGTCAGCTCATTGAAATGAATGAGATACAAGCCGGGTCCGGCTGGGATACAGGAGCGCCCAGCCAGATCCGGTTTTCGTAGTCTCAAAATGTAGTGTGAACCCAGCCTATCACTGCTCAATGTTCCTCTATTTCAGTGGTCTCAAACTGTGGCCCTCCAGAGGGTGAGCTATAGAGATATAAGGAATAAGATCTTCACCTCTCTGTGTGTACAGTGTATGGGCAACATCATAGCAGTAAGTCCTCTCCCATTAGCTCTGATAATTACAGTTGGGATTTGCAGAATGGGAATAGCTAGCAGGGTAGCAGACATAGCAGCTCCTATGAGCTTCACCTTCTTAAGGTACAACTAGTTGTTTTAGGGGAGTGTTCTGAAATACCGTAAAGGGCCTTTTTACAGTTTTTCCTACAGAGTACTTTCTGTACTCCTGCTATATCCATTATTCCATTGTTGCATACATTTTTTTCCTTTGTCTTTGTGGACATTACTATGTGCACTCTACTTACATGGTGACATCATTATGTTTTTCTCTTATGCTGTGATATGTCCATGATGTCTATTTTGTTGTACTTGTGCATTATCTCCATGCTGGGACATCACTGCACACATTCTTTTTGTGCTGTTACATCACTGTGTGCATTAAGCATACAAGGTGACATCACTTAGTTTTTTATTTTGCATGTGGTGATGTGTGTTTTTCTTGTTCCATGATATAATGTGCATTATCCCTGTCCTGTGACATCACAGTATGCATTATTCTTGTGCAATGACATCACTGTGTGCATTATTCCTGTAAACAGGGAGGTACCTACAGAATTAATTATTTCTTGACTGTGACATCACCATGCCTGTTATCTCCCTACTGTGACTGCGTCCTTATATCTGTACTGTAATTCCTAAATTGCTGACGATGTGTTAAATAAAAGGCTTAAAATATTCACATTCACATTTCTGCTCAAAGAA
The DNA here is from genome assembly GCF_029499605.1 of Hyla sarda. Classification (NCBI taxonomy): domain Eukaryota; kingdom Metazoa; phylum Chordata; class Amphibia; order Anura; family Hylidae; genus Hyla; species Hyla sarda. Next base: position 26,476,468 of record NC_079196.1, on the reverse strand, counting down.
TCTAATGTGGAATAAGGCCTTAAAGGGGTACTCCAGTGGAAAACAGTTGTTTTTTTTTTTTTTTTTAAATTAACTGGTGCCAGAAAGTTAAACATATTTGTAAATTACTTCTGTTAAACAGATTAATCCTTCCAGTACTTATCAGCTGCTGTATACTACAGAGGAAGTTGTGTAGTTCTTCTCTGTCTGACCACAGTGCTCTCCACTGACACCTCTGTCCATGTCAGGAACTGTCCAGAGTAGGAGTAAATCCCCATAGCAAATCTCTCCTGCTCTCCTGGACAGTTCCTGAGATGGCCAGAGGTGTCAGTAGAGAGCACTGTGGTCAGACTGAAAAGAACTTCACAACTTCCTCTATTGTATACAGCAGGTGATAAGTACTGGAAGGATTAGGATTTTTTATAGAAATAATTTACAAATCTGTATAACTTTCTGGCACCAGTTGATTTAAAAAAAATGTTTTCCACCGGAGTACCCCTTTAATCTCAGTTTTTTTTATTGGGCCCCATGAACACTTGTTACGACCCTGGGTCTGCAGAGAAAAACAGTGGGGAAAATTTTATAGAATAATGTTATTACCAGGAATAATGTTACACACATCCCTTTATCCTAAAAAGTTTTATGAAAACTTAGCGGCCATTCATTCAACCTAGTTGTTTGGTCGAAGCTGGAAATTCTTTCAATCCAATGGTCCATTTAGTGCCGGTGCTTTAGCCTTGAGTAATACAAATTGTCTATATAACCTTGAGTAATACAACTTGTCTATATAACCTTGAGTAATACAACTTGTCTATACAACCTTGAGTAATACAACTTGTCTATATAACCTAGCCTGTTACATAATTGTTCAGCCTGTAGCCAGTGGGCACACATGTGAGTATTTCTCACTTATTTCTCAGGTACGTATCACAAGCTCATTTTCACAACCCATATTTCTGCCATATTTCTGCCCATTAGGAACAGGATTTCTTTGTTGGAAGCTGGGGTGTTAGGAATGAGCCGAGGGATCTGCAGCGCTGAGATTAATCAGGTAGATCTCAGTCATATGCTGCTCCTTGTGTGGACAGTCAGGCATGGCGGCAGCTGAACGTTTTGACATGAGGCATTAACAAAACAAAGGGCGAATTGACTGCACACTTGATTTGACAAATAGCAAAATAGTGATGCCAGTAGGATGAAGGGGCTGAACTCATTGTACCAGAACAAAAACCTGTCCATCTAAACAGCTGGAAGCCAAAATATATACTATACATGAAATGCAACACAAGTTCTATTTGTATTATTATTATTGTTGCAAATTTAATGTAATTTCTCTTTTTTTATTGTTTTGATAATAAAAATAACAACAGCGACAACAATAATAATCATTGTTATTATTATTTACAATATTATATTATCAAAAATGTGATCTTATGTTTTTATTCTTTTTTGTTGTTTTTCACTATATAAATATTCACAACACAAGAAAAGGCGTACTAATAACCTTTGTGCGCCATATGTCTTAGGGGGAATTAAACTGAGAGAGTCACTGGTAGAGAAGGATCTGGGTGTACTTGTAGATCACAGACTACAGAATAGCATGCAATGTCAGGCAGCTGCTTCCAAGGCCAGCGGGATATTGTAATGTATAAAAGGAGGCATGGATTCGAAGAACAGGGACATGATACTACCCCTTTATAAGGCATTGGTACCTCCTCACCTGGAATATGCTGTTCAGTTTTGGTCACCAGTCGATAAAAGGGACACTGTGGAGCTGGAAAGGGTGCAGAGATGTGTGACTAAACTAATATGGGGCATGAAACATCTTCACTATGAGGAACGATTAAAATAATTACAATTGTTGAGTCTTGAGAGACATTTAACTCCTTATCAACGAAGACATATATTTACGTTCTCCGCCGGCTCCCATGATATGCCGCGGGGTCATCAACGGCCGGGACCCATGGCTAATACAGGACATCCCCGATCGTGGTGATGCCCTTGTATTAACCCTTCAGACGTGGCGATCAAAGCTGACCGCCGCGTCTGAAGCAAAAGTGAAAGTATCCCAGCTGCTCAGTCGGGCTGTTCGGGACCACCGCGGTGAAATTGCGGCATCCCGAACAGCTTACAGGACACCGGGAGGAACCTTACCTGCCTCCTCAGTGTCCGATCGGCGAATGACTGCTCTGTGCCTGAGATCCAGGCAGGAGCAGTCAAGCGCCGATAACACTGATCACAGGCGTGTTAATACATGCCAGTGATCTGTGTAAAAGATCAGTGTGTACAGTGTTATAGGTCCCTATGGGAGCTATAACATTGCAAAAAAAAAAAGTTAAAAAAGTGTTAATAAAGATCATTTAACCCCTTCCCTAATAAAAGTTTGAATCACCCCCCTTTTCCCATTAAAAATATAAAACTGTAAATAAAAATAAACATATGTGGTATCGCCGTGTGCGTAAATGTCCGAACTATAAAAATATATCGTTAATTAAACTGCATGGTCAATGGCGTACAAGTAAAAAAGTTCAAAAAAGCATATTTTTTGTCACTTTTTCTACGATTAAAAAATGTATAAAAAGTGATCAAAAAGTTAGATCAAAACAAAAATGGCAGCGATAAAAACTTCAGACCACGCCGCAAAAAATGAGTCCTCATACCGCCCTGTATGTGAAAAAATTAAAAAGTTACAGGGGTCAGAAGAGGAAATTTTTAAACGTTTAAATTTTCCTGCATGTAGTTCTGATTTTTTTCCCAGAAGTACGACAAAATTAAACCTGTATAAGTAGGGTACTATTTTAACCGTATGGACCTACAGAATAATGATAAGGTGTCACTTTTGCGTAGAAACGAAAGCCCCCAAAAGTTACAAAATTGAGTTTTTTCTTCCATTTTGTCGCACAATGATTTTTTTTCCGTTTCGACGTGGATTTTTGGGTAAAATTACTAATTTCAATGCAAAGTAGAATCGGTGATGCAAAAAATAAGCCATAATATGGATTTTTAGGTGGAAAATTTGAAGGGTTATGATTTTTAGTAGGTAAGGAGGAAAAAATGAAAATGCAAAAACTGAAAAACCCTGCGTCCTTGAGGGGGTTAAGGGGGGGGGGATATGATCAATGTATATAAGTATATAAATGGCCCACACAAAAAAGTTAAACTCCCTCAAAGGATGAGGGGGCAGTCCGTCCTTCTGGAAAATGTTTACCATAACAACTGTGAACAGTCTTCTTCAGGAACTGGTCACAACAGGAACAATTGATAGCTTTAACCTCTTAAGGACCAAGCGTTTTTCAGTTATTCCACTTTCGTTTTTTTCTTCTTTACATTTAAAAATTCATAACCCTTTCAATTTTGCACCACCAATTCTACTTTGTAATGACATCAGTCATTTTACCCAAAAAATATTTGGGGAAGCAGAAACAAAAATCATTGTGCAACAAAATTGAAGAAAAAACTACATTTAGTAAATTTTTGGGGCTTCTGTTTCTACGCAGTACATTTTCCAGTAAAAATGACACCTTATATTTATTCTGTAGGTCCATATGATTAAAATGACATCCTACTTATATAGGTTTGATTTGTCGTACTTCTGGAAAAAATCATAACTACATGCAGGAAAAATTATACATTTAAAATTGTCATCTTCTGACCCTATAACTTTTTTATTTTTGACAAATGGAGCAATATGAGGGCTCATTTTTTGCGCCGTGATCTGAAGTTTTTATTGGTACCATTTTTGTTTTGATCTGACTTTTCGATCGCTTTTTATTAAATTTTTTATTGTATAAAAAGTGACCAAAAATACGCTATTTTGGACTTTGGAATTTTTTTGCGTGTACGGCATTGACCGTGCACTTTAATTAACAATATATTTTTATAGTTCGGACATTTACGCACCCGGCGATACCAACCACATATGTTTGTTTTGATTTTTATTTACACACTTTTTTTTTTTTTATGGGAAAAGGAGGGATTCTGATTTTTATTAGGGAAGGGGTTAAGTCACATTTATTACTTTTTTTAAAACTTTTTTATGCAGTGTTATAGCCCTCTAGGCTTGTATTGAGGGGGAAGGCCGTGATGTCACAAAGGAGCTGGGCTGTGATGTCCTGAGCACCCAGCATCGGCTCTAAGAGGGAGCTTTATCAAAACTAGTCCAGAGGAAAAGTTGCCCATAGCAACCAATCAGATCACTTCATTCAGTTTTCAGAGGCCTTGTTAAAAATGAAAGAAATGATCTGATTGGTTACTATGGGTAACTGGGCAGCTTTTCCTCTGAACAGGTTTTGATAAATCTCCCCCTAAGAGTCTGGAACATTCTGTTCCGAACGCTGAGCAGCGGAGAACCACTTTAAGGAGTGCAGAAAAATATTTTAATGCAGGGATAAAAATTAGGCTGAATATATCTGTACAGAAACACAGTGTATACATTAAAGGGGTACTCCGTTGGAAACATCTTATCCCCTATCCAAAGAATAGGGGATGAGATGTTGGATTGCAGGGGTCTTAAATTGTGCCAAATGTTTACTAGTATGAGCCAATTAAAACCTTCCCTTAACTATACCATCTGAATGGTGGAGCAGACCAAGAGTAGCCAGTGATAAGATGCACCAGATTTTCAAACAGCCTGATAAGCTGTTTAAAATCTAGCGCAATCTTAGACTGCCTAGTCTTAGTAAAAACTAGCAAGACTTTCAACATCTGCCATAGAGTTTAGACATAGGTTCAGAAAAAAAACACATCTGTATATACTTAATATGAAGGATTTTTCTAGAATGTTGCAAAAAAAATTTTTATTATTCAAAACGTAAAGCAAACAAGGGTGAGCTCACCACTTTAGGAGTAGTAGTTCAGGCAACAGAGCATTAGTGTTCATACCATAAAAAAAATTGTACGAAATAGAAAGGGTGTCCCAGCTCCCAGATTAAAATGCAAAAATACTGTGAGAAATGAAAGAAGCAATCTGATTGGTTGCAATGGGCAACTGGGCAAGTTTTCCTCTACACTGGTTTTGATAAATCTCCCCCTATGCGTTTATTTTGGCTTTTACCACTTTTTTCACATTATGGTTTTTCACTTTAAATATGTATTAATAAAGTATTTTTGCATTTTAATCCGCACAATTTGTTTAATGGTTTTCATTTGTTGCAATTTGTTAATTTTATTTGCAATTTGTTGAACACCAATGCTCATTGAAGAGAATAGATGCAGCTAGTGAACTTACGTGAACCGGAATAGTCAATAACAAAAAATCTTACGACCCCCAAGGGACTATGGTAAATGAATCTTAATGGTAGGTTGGAAAAATTGCCTCCATTGTGTTTCTGAGCAGTATTTAAGAGCTAATGTAGGTGAAATATATTATTTCTAGATCCATTAAGATAAAGTATTAATTAGTAATTGAGCGGTGTTAATTAAATATGCCGTCATTTGTTAAACGCCTGAAGATGACCTTCTTCTGAACCTGATCTCCCACCGAAAAGTATAATCTGTTTTGGAGAGACACCCAGAATTTCATTTCACATTGAGAGAGTTAATAATGATATTTCCTAATGCGCCTAATTTGTTTTCTATTTTAAGACAGCTGTGAAAAATCCCAAAATCCTATGTAATAAATGTGGGGAAAAAAGTTAAGAATGTATTTTAATTAATGTTCACAGACTTTGGGTTTTATTAGAGTCGGGGACGGTTCAGCTGCGAGTTTGACTGAATAGAATGATTAGTATCTAAGACATCACAGATGACATTTCTGGGCCTCAGTTCATAAAAACACTGATGATTTAAAATTGGACGACCACTAAATCTGAAAGACAATTTGATGAAATCCGAAATGACATTTTGTAACTGTATGTAACAGATTTCATAGCAGAATTGAAAGTTCACTTGTCTTAATCTATTAACATTTTCAGTTTCAAAGGTAAAAAAAGATGTACGTTGCTAATTTTGGTTATACATTATATGGGGATTATTTTTACTTATTTTTACTTCTAGTCCATATCATTTTCCATTGAGTGCAATAGTGGGCTGTTTGCATATCATGATTGGCACATCCATTCCAATAGTTCCACTTTCCCATAGACTTACATAAAGCCCATAGCAACCAATCAGATTGCTTCTTTCATTTTTCACAGGTTTCTTTAAAAATGAAAGAAGGAGTTTGATTGATTGCTATGGGCAAGTACACCACTCTTCTTCTACACAGGTTTTGATAAATCTCCCCCATTGAACATAAATGTATGTCCTGATGTGCTGGGACTTAGAGAACCAGGACGTACATCTGCATCTTATAAATGAAGTGAGCAAAGTAGTTGTGCTCGCTTCATGCATAGCAGGTACCAGCTGCTATCAGAAGTTGGGAACCCACTGGTAATGGTGGACATTAGTGATCTCGCTGCTGGCTGGCATTTACCCCTCAGATGTCATGACCAATACTGAGCACTGCATCTGCTGCAGTGCGGCACTTGCAATGGCTGATCGGATCTCCCGCAGCACAGCCTGCTGATTTTTTGCCACAACACATTCCAATTTTTTTTTTATAAAAAGCTATTAAAAGGTCATATATACTCTACCAAATAAACCTACAAATCACAACACCAAAAATGTGCCCTCATACAGCCCTGTATATGGAAAAAAGAGAAAGTTATAGGTGGTCAACATAGTTCAAGGTTTCTTAAAAGCAGTACAATCATAGAAAAGTATGTAAACAAGGGGACCATTTTAATCTTATCGACCCACAGAAAAAAGAAAACATGACATTTTTACCTTAAAGTGTACAGCGTGAAGACAAAACCCTCCAAAAGTTGCAATTTTTTTAAAATTTCCCCAAACAGATACTATTTTTTTTTTTGTTTTGCCATACATTTTATCATAAAATAAAAGGCACAAAATTGGCTGTGTGGAGACAGAGGAGACTGCTTGGTAATGCAGCCCTAAATTTCATTATTCACTGACCGCACTTCCTCTATTACTCAGGAAGATGTACAGTCAACAAATGAGATTTCCTATACGTGTCAAAACCCCATGATCAACTGACAAAAGAGCATCCGCTGGGTCTATTAAACAGGTCATTAAATCAGTCACAAATACAGTAAGACATTCCATTGGTCTTCCATGTGACAACTGGTTTACATTTTTTGTCTGAATGGTTTGCAAATCGACAACTGCTTATTTAAAGCCAACATATCAGTCGTCAGTTCTCTTCTTCTACTCTTCTCAATGACTCAAAGTCCAATGCTCAGCAACAATCATCAATGAGCAACGGCAAAAAAAAAAAAACTCCCTAAGATTAAAGCGATACTCCACTGGCCAGCGTTCTGAACATTTAGTTCCGAACACTGTGTGCGCGCTGCGACAGTCTGTCACTCCCCCTCCTGATGTTAGGCCACCCTCTCTCAATGCAGGTTTATGGGAGGGGTGGCCATCACCCCCCCCCCCCCCCCATAGACTTGCATTGAGGTGGTGCAGCCGACCCCCGCAGTGCACATACAGCGTTTGGAACTAAATGTCCTGAATGCTGGCCAGTGGAGTACCCCTTTACAGCAACAACTTGCATTCCATATATTTTTAGTTATAAGATGTAGCATTAAGGGGGAACTAAGATTGTGAGTCTGTGGGACCATCCAATGTACATCTAATCATGGAAAAACCAGGTCAGCAAAAGCCACCATGAGAAAGCAGACATTATGATTTGTTTGGCACTTCCTTGTTGCAGTCCATAGGGGAGTACAGAAGCACTAGGGATTCTGGTTCTCATTGACAGATACAGTAAACATCTTTAAAGGGGTTATCCTGGAATAGAAAAACAGAGTTAATTTCTTTCAAATAACGCTCCCTGTGTTGGGTTCGGTGGGTGTGGTATTAAAACTTGGCTCCATTAACTTCAATAGAACTGAGCTGCAGAACCACACCAAACCTAGAGACAGGCAGGGAGCAATTTGGAAAGACATTACCTCTGTTTTTTCTATTCCTGGATAACCCCTTTAAGGCAGTGCTTCAGCGGAAAAGGTATTCAAATTGTCTCCCCTCCAGAAAAGTGAAAACCGTCTCTCTATCACCTTTCTAAGTCAAGATCCATATTGGTTTGTAGAAGAAAGAAACCCAAAACAGCTGTCTACAAATGGGAGTAGAGTTTGGCTAATATCCCATCATATGTCCTTCTGGAGGAACAGGTATGTAGAAACATAATACATAATTCTAAAAGATCATGTGAATCATTTGTATAGGCAAAGAAAACTCATTTGAATAAGTTTTATTTACAATTCACAATCTCCAAAATAATTTTCTACTTTGATTATAAATATCGCTGAAGTGAACGCACTTGGCAAGTATTTATCCTGCTTTACCATGGCAACAGAATATGTCCCAATAGTGACAACTATAGAAACACTTCTTGGATAAGAACCAAGTTATTCTGTTTATGGCCAACCTAACTTTGTGAAGACCTTTCCTAACCCTCCAGTATTAGATGATGTTATGTTTTGGTAAATATGACATAACTATTACATTTTTGTTTTTTGTACTCTTTGTTGTTGTTGTCATGCTTTCCCCCTAAACTTTTGAAATATTGTTGGAATCATAATCAGATTACTCTTTGAATGGCCTTCTCAGTCTTGAGAAAACCTTCACTTATGCTTTTTGTATCTTCTGGTATCCTATTTAATTATATCTGACATTGTTGCTGTTACATTTTTCAATGTTATTTGTACAGTTTTGAGATTTTTGGAATGTTGATTTTATTCACTTATTTTTTTTTTTTATTTATGTATTTGTCAGGAGCCATGGGGTTAAATGGTTCTGAAAGTTCTCTCTGTTTTGTTTATGTTCTGGGCTACACCCAGCTGCCTTGTCTGGTCAGCTGACCTTGATGAGAGCACCTGGTCTGGGCCTATTTAAGCTGGCAGCCTTCTATCATGCCTGCAAAAGAACTCTTATTCCTAGCTAGCGTTTGTGTTGTATCTGGTATTTATGGCATATATGACCCTTTGGCGCTGCTCTCTGACTCTTCTTCTGTTTTTGCAATTTGGCATTTCTGTTATCTCTTGGTATTGACTCGGCTTGTAGACTATGACTTATTGGCCCTCATTTACTAAGAGTGTCGGGTTTATCTCTGAGTGTTTCTTCAATTACTTTGTGTATTTTTCTCCCTGATTTACTAATGTGTCGCATGGGAAAAAAAAATTGTGTTTCCACGGGTTGGAAATTGTGTTGCCTGGTAAATTATATATATGTCCCCCGCACAGCGCATGTTATATATGTCCCCCGCACAGCGCATGTTATATATGCCCCCCCGCACAGCGCATGTTATATATGCCCCCCGCACAGTGCATGTTATATATGCCCCCGCACAGCGCATGTTATATCTGCCCCGCACAGCGCATGTTATATATGCCCCCCGCACAGCGCATGTTATATATATTTCCCCCGCACAGCGCATGTTATATATGCCCCTCGTACAGCGCATGTTATATATGCCCCCCGCACAGTGCATGTTATATATGCCCCCCACACAGCGCAATCATATGCCCCGCACAGCGCAATCATAAGCTCCCCGTAGCGCTATCATTGACAAGCATTTTATTAGCACAGCATCTCTCCGGGAAGCCGCTGCTCGATGTTCTGCTAATGCTCCGCTTGTGAGTGATAGCGCTTCCGAGGCATATGTCTATAGAAGCGAAGTGGGGACCAGATATATAAGCGTTATCTGGTCCCCACTTCGCCTCTATACACAGTCCTCCTGAGTACAAACACCACAGCTGGCCCATCGCCTCCCTCATCCCCGGTGTTATAAATACCTGTTCCCGGGGTCCGCGATCCCTCTGGTTCCAGTGCTGTCACTGTGCGCACTGATGGTGACGTTGCATTGGGGACGTCACTCGTCATTGCGCATCACAGCGCACAGCCACAGCACCGGAGCCAGAGGGATGTTATATATGTCCCCCGCACAACGCATGTTATATATGTCCCCCTCACAGCGCATGTTCTATATGTCCCCTGCACAGCGCATGTTATATATATTCCCCTGCACAGCACAATCATATGCCCCGCACAGCGCATGTTATATATGCCCCGCAGAGCGCATGTTATATATGCCCCCCCCCGCGCACAGCGCATGTTATATATTCCCCCCACACAGCTCATTTCATATATGCCCCGCACAGCGCATGTTATATATGCCCCGCACAGCGCATGTTATATATGCCCCCACACAGCGCATGTTATATATGCCCCCCACACAGCTCATTTCATATATGCCCCGCACAGCGCATGTTATATATGCCCCCCGCACAGCGCATGTTATATATGCCCCCCGCACAGCGCATGTTATATATGCCCCCCCCCCAACAGCGCATGTTATATATTCCCCCCACACAGCTCATTTCATATATGCCCCGCACAGCGCATGTTATATAAGCCCCCGCACAGCACATGTTATATATGCCCCCCGCACAGCGCAATCATATGCCCCGCACAGCGCAATCATAAGCTCCCAGTAGCGCTATCATTGACAAGCATTTTATTAGCACAGAATCTCTCCGGGAAGCCGCTGCTCGATGCTCTGCTAATGCTCCGCTTGTGAGTGATAGCGCTTCAGAGGCATATGTCTATAGAAGTGAAGTGGGGACCAGATATAGAAGCATTATCTGGTCCCCACTTCGCTTCTATACACAGTCCTCCTGAGTACAAACACCACAGCTGCCCCATGGCCTCCCCCATCCCCAGTGTTATAAATACCTGTTCCCGGGGTCCGGGGTCCGCGATCCCTCTGGCTCCGGTGCTGTCACTGTGCGCACTGATGGTGACGTCGCGTTGGGGATGTCACTCGTCATTGTGCATCACAGCGCACAGCCACTGTGCCGGAGCCAGAGGGATTGTGGACCCCGGACCCCGTGAACAGGTATTTATAACACCGGGGATGGGGGAGGCGATGGGGCAGCTGTGGTGTTTGTACTCAGGAGGACTGTGTATAGAAGCGAAGTGGGGACCAGATAATGCTTATATATATGGTCCCCACTTCGCTTCTATACACATATGCCTCTGAAGCGCTATCACTCACAAGCGAAGCATTAGCGGAGCATTAGCGGAGCATTAGCGGAGCATCGGGCAGCGGCTTCCCAGAAAAATGCTCTGCTAATAAAATGCTTGTCAATGATAGCGCTACCGGGAGTTTATGATTGCGCTGTGCCGGGCATATGATTGTGCTGTGCGGAGGACATATATACATGCGGTGTGCGGGGCATATATAACATGCGCTTTGCGGGGGACATATATACATGCGCTGTGCGGGGCATATATAACATGCGCTGTGCGGGGCATATATAACATGCGCTGTGCGGGGGGCATATATAACATGCGCTGTGCGGGGGGGGGGGCATATATAACATGCGCTGTGCGGGGGACATATATACATGTGCTGTGCGGGGCATATATAACATGCACTGTACGGGGCATATATAACATGCGCTGTGCGGGGGACATATATAACATGCGCTGTGCGGGGGGCATATTATATAGAAGCTGTGGGGACATATACATTCCCCCAGCGATTCTATATATCTTTCCCCACCGCAGCTCTTCTATTTGAGAACCCTGCCAGGATCCCTGACTGGCTCTTCAGTACGGGCCATTCAGAGATCCCGGCGGGGAATTTGAAAATGAAAGTAAAATACATCGTACATTGCTGGGGAGCGGACCATGCCGCCCGCTCCCCTGCTTAATAACTTTTGATCGAATCGGGCCTCAGAAGTGAGACCCGATGCGATCAACCCCTTTACCCCTGTACTACTACCCCCAACATGGAACAGACCCTGTTCCATGATGGGGGTAGGATTTAGTCAGTTTTGAGCCATTTACCGACAGCTCAGAGCTGTCGGGTTTTGGTGAAGAAAAATTCACAGGTTTTCCTGTGAGTTTTTCATCATACTCCGAGTGTTTTTTCTATTTAGTCGGGAACACGCCCCTTTTTGTGATAACCACACCCATTTTTACTGGTTTAAAAAACACTCTGAGTGATGATATATTTTGTCGGGTTGTGCGACCAAATTTGTGTCGCATGGGCTATACGACACAAATTTGGTCGCACAACCCGACAAAGAGAGTCGGGTTGACATTAGTAAATGAGGGCTATAGTGTGCGTATGTTTAGTTATTATTTCTGTTAGCGTGTGTGTTTCCATACAATATCCTGACCTCCGTCTGTTTTATAGTTTATTTTGTTGGTGACGTTTGACTCCCTGCACATATTCAGGCAGGGACTGTCATCATGGTTGTGGACCCATCGCCAAGGGCTGGTACGCAAGTAGGCAGGGCAAGAGGGAGCGGGTGAGTTTAGGGCTTCACTCTTCCCTGCCCATATGTGATAGTATTTTTTTTAACTTACTTCTGCACAATAGCTGTGTTCATACTGTATACATCTAGAGGGATTGATAGGCAGAGAAATATACATATACATAGATAGTGTAATACATCTGTTACAACTTCACATACTCTAGCTACATGAATAGATAGGTAGACGGATGGTTGGTTGGATTGATAGAAAAAAATAATGACTGTAAGGAAGTTAAAACAATGCTTAAAGTGAGATAGATAGATAGATAGGCAGGAGATATATATATATATATATATATATATATATATATATATATATATATATATATATATATATATATATATTTGCAGTAGAATATGGTTCCCTGTACTTGGGGACCATTACTGTGAACCTACTTTGTTTATTTACACATGTTAATTATTGCACGCCCACAGGAAGTGAGGTCACTTTGTCTCTCCTTATTTAAGGCACGTATTATGTAACTTACACTGCTTGAGGACGGCCATGTGAGGTGGTTGAAACGTCGCTATTGCATCTTTGTGAGAGAGAGAGAGAGAGAGATACTAGACAAGCTCAGCTTTCATTGGTCTGAAAAAATGAAATCTGAGCTGTGAATGGTTGCTGTCTGTCTGAGAAAAAAAACAGACACATTTTTGTCTCAGGCAGATCAAAAAGAATGGGAAATTATCCTTTAATTATTTCTATAAGAAGTTCCAGTAATTGGGAATAGCCATATCAGCTCCTCCTCTGCTGCTAATATTGTCTGCAGGTCCCAACATAGTGTGAATTCTCCACATCATTTGTTGACCCCTGCATATGTATGAGATGTAACCTGTGTGTTTCCTACTTATAAGTTTGGGAATGCTTTTGGAGGACTCCTTAAAGCTTGTCTCTGCAACATACGGTCCGTCCAATCAAAAGATATTACACAACCCTACAATTTTCTATGATGTTGTATCTATAAAAATGTTAGTAAGATCTAGAGTAATGCATACAGTGAAGAAAGTGATACTAACCAACTGGGTGCTGGTCCGGGACTCTTCTTGTGTAGCACCACCTCTGGCGATGATGTCCTGAGGGGAGAGGGGGAACTACACAACATGGGTGCTATTTAACTTCCTTTCTTTCTTGGCCAGTGCATAGCGCTCAGCCCAGTGAGATGTTATAGTAAACTAGCAAACTGTGGCAGAAGAGTTAAGCGCTGCTGCACAGCAGTGCTACTTAAACCTTCCACTGCCGGTTCGAGACCAACTTTTCACCGCAAACTGAACACTTGTTCATTGCAAGCAGAAAGCTTGCTTAACTCTAATAAGATCCATTCAGATTTTGTGTCCTGAGTTTACTAGTTATTGGCAGAATAAATGTATTCCCTTGCAATTATATGCTCCGTTGCCAATAATGGTAGGAGAGATATAATGGACTTTAAGATGTACATATGGCTATCTTTCCAGTAATACAAAGATGTTTGTATTATTCATGAATTCCAATAGCACTGCATGCTCTGGTTAGATAAAAGGGGCCTTCTTCTGAAAACTTAAGACATGGCGGTTTGTGACATTTAAAGTAAGGTATTCCATCGGGTTCATTGTCCCTGCAGCTAAAACTAATTTCATACGTCCATAAATTTTACCTGAATTATAAAACCTGCTCCAGAAAATCTGCAGCTACAATAGTGAGACGCAGCGGGTGCGTTCTGTCCAACAGAAAATAATTAAAATCACAGCTATGGCAGAGAATTCAGCAACAATGTGTCACAGGGAATAAAAGACATTCAGTGGGAGAAAATCCCTGTATGTTCCCTGTGTCTTAGGTTTGTCTGGATCGGAGTCACAATTTAACATGTAGAGTTAGAGATAACAAGGATTTCATACCTATAGTTAGCAGAACGGTTTAACTGCTCTGTAAAATGTAGTGATCGTTATCGGCTAAACTATATTTCCATGCTTTCTTTGTGATCCCATCGCCTTAAGTTTTCATGCTTTGGTAATTGGCAAATATCAACTATTTACTGCTCTTCGTATGATTTATGAGGTAATACAGTGCAACTGGTAGCACGAAATGATGGTTTGGTAACAGGAAAGTTCAACAAATAAGGCCCTAGATCAGCAGTCTGAAACTGTAGCCTTCCATTTGTTGCAAAACTTCAATTCCCAGCATGCCCGGACAGCCGTTGGCCACTGCTTGCCAATAACATTTAGATAGCATTAATAATGCTATGCAGTTTTGTTAATTGTATGAAAAATGTGCACTGTTAATCTAAAAGTTATATTTATTTGCATACATTACTCACATTCTGTACCACAGTTGATCACCAGATTTGCTGGCCATATTGGATTGCTCAATATTCAGCAAAAATAGTTTTCTCTTAAATTGCTGGTCAGAACAATATGAATATAAGAACTCATGGTAGTGATCATTTTATGTACCACAATTGATTACCAAATTTGGCGCCCATATTGGATTGCACAATTCTCTTAAAACAGTTTTCTCTGTAATTACTGGTCAGAACATTGTGAAAATTAGCACACATGTTCATTATTACTTACTGTACCACAGTGTATCACCAGATTGTGGCCATATTGGATTGTGCTATATTCTGCAAACATAGTTTTTGTTGAAATTGCAGGTCAGAACAATATGAAAATTAGCACACATGTTCGTGATCACTTTCTGTACAATTAGGGGGGGGGGCTAATTTTCATATTGTTCTGACCAGTAATTACAGAGAAAACTATGTTTGTGGAATATTGCGCAATCCAATATGGCCGCCAAATATAGTGCTCAATTGTGGTACAGAAAATGGTCACGGACATGTATGCTAATTTTCCGATTGTTCTGACCAGTAAGTTTAGAGAAAACGAGTCTTGCAGAATATTGCGCGATCCAATATTGAGTAATCAAATACTGTGCAAAGAAATATAACTTTTAGATTAACAGTCATATTACACATTTAACAAAACTGCATATTATTATTAATGCTATCTATATGATATTGGCGAGCGGTGGCCATATTGATCATGCAAATGAACCAGCTTTAACAATCTTGGTACAGGAGGTAACCATGAACATGTCTGCCAAATTCTAAGTTATTTTAACAAAAGGTTTCAGAGAAGAAGATGTTTGTAGAATATTGTGCAATTCAACATGGCAGCTAAACCATGTGATCAATAGACTTGTAGTGAACAAGTCATAATTGTGATCACAGTGTAACCAAATGTAACAATTATTAAATCTTTATCTTTAGCATTTGCGGAAATACAGGTTTCAAAATCATGCCATACAAACCAATATGTCTGCCTGACCTTGTGACCTAAGACCTTTATGTTAAATTATGCATAGTACTTGGCTTGACCTTTGGGTAAAATTTCATGAGTTATGAAGTAATTGTGAGGCAATTACAGGCATATTACAAAAAGCCCCATAGAATTAATAGGAATGATTGTTGATATTTACATTACTCAATATGGCCACCAAACCATATGGTTGAAAAACGTCAAACAAACATATATGAGACTATGACACAGTGTAACCATGCACGGCTATTTTTACATCTGTATCTTTAAAGGAAAACTGTCAGATATTTTCTCCCGCACTATCCACAGGTACTGGTGGATAGTGCGGGAGACGCTGATTCCAACGTGCCCTGCCTTGCCCGTATCCGCCTGGCCTTTCGCCAGCAATTGTAGTTTTATTATATCAGGAAATCTGTCTGTAACTGGCATGGGCGGGGCTTCTGCAGTTTAACTGGCCCCTGATGTCAGCTCCACTTATGAATATTCATCCCCCCCCTCCCTCCAGTTAGGAGCGGCGAAGAGAGGGAGAGCTGGAGGGAGGGGGATGAATATTAATAAGCGGCGCTGACATCAGTGCCAGTTAAGCTGCAGAAGCCCCGACCATGCCAGTTACAGACAGATTTCAATATATAATAAAACTAAAATTGCAGGCGGATGGCCAGGCGTATCCAGGCAAGGTAAGGCTCGTTTGAATCAGCGTCTCCTGCACTATCTATCAGTACCTGTGGATAATGCGGGAGAAAATATCTGACAGTTTTCCTTCAATGGTTTCAGAACGACAGGTCTTTGCATATAGCATAGAATATTGTCACGTAAAAAACAAGATAGCTGCCAGCTTATGTGACCTATGACCTTTATGCTAAAAAAAATCTTAAGCACAATAGAGTACTCTACC
The DNA here is from genome assembly GCF_029499605.1 of Hyla sarda. Taxonomy (NCBI): domain Eukaryota; kingdom Metazoa; phylum Chordata; class Amphibia; order Anura; family Hylidae; genus Hyla; species Hyla sarda. Next base: position 26,459,974 of record NC_079196.1, on the reverse strand, counting down.
ATTGTGCAAAGAAACATAAGCTTTTAATTAACAGTGTACATATTGTTTAAATTTAAAGAAAATGGTGCATTAATAATAATGCTATCTAAATGTTGTTGACGTGCTGTGGCCATATTGATTATGCAAATGAACCAACTTTGACAAACTTGGTACAGGAGGTAACTATTAACATGTCTGCCAAATTATAAGTTATTCTAACAAACCGTTTCAGAGTAGAAGATGTTTGTGGAATAATATGCAATTCAATATGGGGGTTACACCATGTGACCAAAAGTCTTACAATAAACATTTCAGACTTGGGACAACAGTATCATCAAATACAGCGATTTATATATCTGGAGCTTTAGTGGTTGTAGAGAAGAATATTTTTGAATATTGTGCAAAATTTACACAAAAAACAAGATGGCAAGAGATCTCAATGCAGATTAACCCTTCAGGTTCTTACAGTATGTTTATGGTGGGAATTATGGTAGACATTGGGATGTTTTTGGGGCAATCCGTCTAAATTTGTTCCAAGTTTTATGTAATAAAGAACTGAAGACCCCGACAGAAAAGTGAGTGCCACTTTTCTAAGCTTTTGCATTTCTGGTTAATGGTTGGTTTACTAATAAAAGGATTGTTCCATTCATTTTTGTTGTACAATTATCTTTTAAGGGAACTTTGTCCTTATTTTTGTGCTACCTGTACTAAATGTTTTCGGGGAGGTCTACAGAAACTTCTTCTCCTCGTTGATTGATAGATTTCTCCATGTTTCAGTATGGGGGAGATCTATCCATCAAGGCCTATGGGCAGGTAGAAACCACTAGGGGTGGCACCGATGACTCAGGGTTCAGGCAGTATGAAAGCGATGACAGGTTTCCTTTAAGCTGATACATGGTAACAGATCTACCATTTATTATCTACATAGTTATTTGACTTATCTCACTAGTCCTTGAGGATCTAGGCTTCATTCTCATACATTGAGATGGATGTCTCCTTGCTTTAAAGGTGAAAGTTCTTGTACAGCTTCAGAATCCATCATAAATGTTTATATGCAAATCCCAGATTGCCCTGATAAAATGATTACTAATTGTGTTTATTGTAGCATTATTGCACGAGATTGATGAGACAAGTCCTAAAATGCCATTTCATGCTGACATTTAATCTTGCATAGGTCATCTGTAATAAAATACCAAGGTTAGGGAACATATCTGACAATATACTTTGGCCAGTAGAAAGGGGAATATCATTATAGATTAATATGACATGAAATATGGATTCACAATAAGTTTGTTCATTTTTTACAAAGTAATGATGAATATTGTGCTTTAATAAGAATTGCTCCAGAGACGTCTCAAGATCAGAGCCTTTTTATTAATATTTTGGGAGTCTTTAAGATACTTAACTGCATTTTATTTGAGAACGATGTAGATCCTTTGTTCTTCCCCAATTGAGGTCCACCATTAATTGTTTATTGAAGATCATTTTGTTTATGTCATTATTAGACTTTTTTTTTTTTTTAGAAAATCATAGATTTCACTTAAAGGGGTACTCCGCTGCCCAGCGTTTGGAACAAACTGTTCCGAACACTGGAGCCGGCGCCGAGAGCTCATGACGACGTAACCCCCCCCCCCCCCTCGTGACGTCACACCCCGCTCCCTCAATGCAAGTCTATGGGAGGTGGCGTGACGGCGCTCATGCCCCCTCCCATAGACTTGCATTGATGGGACGCGGCGTGATGTCATTGAGGGAGCAGGGCTATGACGTCACAATCTTCCGGAGCCGGCTCCAGCTTTCAGAATAGTTTGTTCCAACTGGGCAGCGGAGTACCCCTTTAAAGGACTTATCCAAAATAAGGTGACCTTAGTACTTACCTGCCAGACAGTAATGAACATGCTTAGGAAGGATCCGTGCTTGTCTTGATGCTAAATAGCTGTGTTTCAGCAAACCTGAAACAATTTCCTGTAGCCCTGTGCAGAATGATCTCCCTCCCACCCAGCGGTCGATCCACTCATTGTAGCAGACAGGCTCCTTTGCACATTTGACTAGTAATGCATTGTCTCGGGCTGCACTGCAATCTGCGAAAAAACTAAGACAACACTCCTTTTGTATGCTGTTAATAAACATTGGTCAAAGGTCACATAAGAATAGCGAGACTACCGTGAAACACAGGTACATACATTATATTATGAACTACACTAACTTTACAGCCCCTGTAGCACAGTAAAATAAAGAAAAATACTGGCATACCCCTTTAATTTTTTTTTTTACTAGTTTCAATCCCTGTAGGATTTGTTCTTTTGTTCTTGTCTCTATACATACGACCACCATGAAAGATTCATCAGTCAATGTTTCATTGGTGGCCATCTTGCCAGGAGACAAAGAATTGCTTTCCAAAAAGACCTCAGGGCACATACAAAATATCTAAGAAAAGTATATTCTGTCTTCTTTTAACCGGGTACTTTGTCATAGTAGTTGTTATAGTTTCACAAAAAAACAACCCAAACAAAAAGTCACAACTGAATCATTTAAGATGGTTGAGAATCTTATAACTTTAATAACCAACACTTAGCTTTTGGTTACTTTGTTCTTTCTTTTGATCTTTTTGTGCTGACTCATGGGGGTTATTTATTAATAATGGTCTTGACTAGATCATTTTAGTTTTTTTGTCTAGATGCGTTTTTTTGGCGGTGCTGCTCCGAATATATCATATTGTCGCAGTGACCATGATAAATTTCATACAGATCTGCACCGATCATGTTTATCCTGCTTCTGAGGAGCTTGTTTGTCTGTGCCTTTGGCTTTAGTTGTTTTAGTTTTAATTTTAAGGAAAATTAATGTCTAAAAGAAGGTCTACAAAGAGAGTCTCCCTCACATTTGAATAGTGGTTTACCTTGCCGAGGGTCAGGAAAAAAAAAACGTTATTGTTCAAGAGACGGAGGTTTTAGTTGAACAGTTTTTTTTTTTTTTTTTTTTACCTCTCACCTTTTTTTTAATTAAGTTATCATCACTTTGTCGGATATTTTTTTTTACTTGGGCACATGAAATTGGGAGATGCTGGCTATTGCTAATAATCTTACTGTTTCTTACATCTTTACTATTCCTTTTTTGTATCCTAAAAAATATATCTGATTGTTTCATATGGACAACTGCTGTACTTTTCCTTTGCACGCTTTTAAAATGTTTTACTTTTCATGTCTTTAAACATTCTTGTTATCTACCTTATCATCTCTCTCTCTCTCTCTCTCTCTCTCTCTCTCTCTCTCTCTCTCTCTCTCTCTCTTCCTTCTCTTCCTCCTCCTCCTCCTCCTCCTCCCCCCCCCCCCATAGTTCTTGATCATCTTAACTTATAATTCTTTTTTTCTAAATTGTGCACCATTCACCTAAAGGGGATTAGAAAAACATGACTACTTTCTTTAAAAAACAGCACCACAACTGGTTATGACCGGTATTACAGCTGAGCCAAGTATTTCTAATTCTGTTAAAGATTGTGGCCCTCATTTACTTACAAAATCGGGTTGTAAGTCTATCTTGCTTTCTTACCCGACTGCTTTTTTCCCCTGGTATTTATTATTATGTCGCATCCTGTTGGTCGCACGTGGGTTTTGTTGGTTTTGGTTTCCAACTCCTCTGAGTTGTCGGGAAAAAGTCCACAACAGTTCAACAAATTCGGGTTGGAAACCTTTATAAATACGTGGGAAAGCTCAGAAATGTTGGGTTACGCCCCTTTTTCCGGTTTGGGAGAATCCACATCGGGTCCGTCGGGAAAAAATGTTGCATCGTGTCGCAGACTGGCGCACGATGTCTGCGACATGGCGAAAAAAAAACGACAAAACAAGTCGGGTTTAGAATAGTAAATGAGGGCCTGTGTGTGTATGTGTTGAATGTTTCTACATTTCTTTCTTGTTTTGTCGACTCCATATTCATAGTTTTACTTTCCATCACTTTTTTATGCCCTTCTGAAATCTTTCTTGATACCTCTCCATTCCAACCCATTAGGCATGCATCCTATTCAACATAATCTTCTTCAGCCGTCATTTATTCAGGGGTTATTCTTCTTTAGGACATTATGGCATATCCACAGGGTATGCCATAAATTTCCCATAGATATGGATCTCACCTTTGGGATACACACTGTTACGCCGAGCGCTCCGGGTCCCCGCTCCTCCCCGGAGCGCTCGCTTCACTCTCCCCGCGGCAGCGCCCCGGTCACGTCCTCTGACCCGGGGCGCTGCGATTCCGCTGCCAGCCGGGATGCGATTCGCGATGCGGGTAGCGCCCGCTCGCGATGCGCACCCCGGCTCCCCTACCTGACTCGCTCTCCGTCTGTTCTGTCCCGGCGCGCGCGGCCCCGCTCCCTAGGGCGCGCGCGCGCCGGGTCTCTGCGATTTAAAGGGCCACTGCGCCGCTGATTGGCGCAGTGGTTCCTATTAGTGTGTTCACCTGTGCACTTCCCTATATCACCTCACTTCCCCTGCACTCCCTTGCCGGATCTTGTTGCCTTAGTGCCAGTGAAAGCGTTCCTTGTGTGTTCCTTGCCTGTGTTTCCAGACCTTCTGCCGTTGCCCCTGACTACGATCCTTGCTGCCTGCCCCGACCTTCTGCTACGTCCGACCTTGCTTTTGCCTACTCCCTTGTACCGCGCCTATCTTCAGCAGCCAGAGAGGTGAGCCGTTGCTAGTGGATACGACCTGGTCACTACCGCCGCAGCAAGACCATCCCGCTTTGCGGCGGGCTCTGGTGAAAACCAGTAGTGGCTTAGAACCGGTCCACTAGCACGGTCCACGCCAATCCCTCTCTGGCACAGAGGATCCACTACCTGCCAGCCGGCATCGTGACAGTAGATCCGGCCATGGATCCCGCTGAAGTTCCTCTGCCAGTTGTCGCTGACCTCACCACGGTGGTCGCCCAGCAGTCACAACAGATAGCGCAACAAGGCCAACAGCTGTCTCAACTGACCGTTATGCTACAACAGTTACTACCACAGCTTCAGCAGTCATCTCCTCCGCCAGCTCCTGCACCTCCTCCGCAGCGAGTGGCCGCTCCTGGGATACGCTTATCCTTGCCGGATAAATTTGATGGGGACTCTAAGTTTTGCCGTGGCTTTCTTTCCCAATGTTCCCTGCATCTGGAGATGATGTCGGACCTGTTTCCCACTGAAAGGTCTAAGGTGGCTTTCGTAGTCAGCCTTCTGTCCGGAAAAGCCCTGTCATGGGCCACACCGCTCTGGGACCGCAATGACCCCGTCACTGCCTCTGTACACTCCTTCTTCTCGGAAATCCGAAGTGTCTTTGAGGAACCTGCCCGAGCCTCTTCTGCTGAGACTGCCCTGTTGAACCTGGTCCAGGGTAATTCTTCCGTTGGCGAGTATGCCGTACAATTCCGTACTCTTGCTTCAGAATTGTCCTGGAATAATGAGGCCCTCTGCGCGACCTTCAAAAAAGGCCTATCCAGCAACATTAAAGATGTTCTGGCCGCACGAGAAATTCCTGCTAATCTACATGAACTTATTCACCTAGCCACTCGCATTGACATGCGTTTTTCCGAAAGGCGTCAGGAACTCCGCCAAGATATGGACTCTGTTCGCACGAGGCGTTTCTTCTCCTCGGCTCCTCTCTCCTCTGGTCCCCTGCAATCTGTTCCTGTGCCTCCCGCCGTGGAGGCTATGCAGGTCGACCGGTCTCGCCTGACACCTCAAGAGAAGACACGACGCCGTATGGAGAACCTCTGCCTGTACTGTGCTAGTACCGAACACTTCCTGAGAGATTGTCCTATCCGTCCTCCCCGCCTGGAAAGACGTACGCTGACTCCGCACAAAGGTGAGACAGTCCTTGATGTCTACTCTGCTTCTCCACGTCTTACTGTGCCTGTGCGGATGTCTGCCTCTGCCTTCTCCTTCTCTACAGTGGCCTTCTTGGACTCTGGATCTGCAGGAAATTTTATTTTGGCCTCTCTCGTCAACAGGTTCAACATCCCGGTGACCAGTCTCGCCAGACCCCTCTACATCAATTGTGTAAATAATGAAAGATTGGACTGTACCATACGTTTCCGCACTGAGCCCCTTCTTATGAGCATCGGATCTCATCATGAGAGGATTGAACTTTTGGTCCTCCCCAATTGCACCTCGGAAATTCTCCTTGGACTTCCCTGGCTTCAACTTCATTCCCCTACCCTGGATTGGTCCACTGGGGAGATCAAGAGTTGGGGGTCCTCTTGTTCCAAGAACTGTCTAAAACCGGTTCCCAGTAACCCTTGCCGTAACTCTGTGGTTCCTCCAGTAACCGGTCTCCCTAAGGCCTATATGGACTTCGCGGATGTTTTCTGCAAAAAACAAGCTGAGACTCTACCTCCTCACAGGCCTTATGATTGCCCTATCGACCTCCTCCCGGGCACTACTCCACCCCGGGGCAGAATTTATCCTCTCTCTGCCCCAGAGACTCTTGCCATGTCCGAATACGTCCAGGAGAATCTAAAAAAGGGCTTTATCCGTAAATCCTCCTCTCCTGCCGGAGCCGGATTTTTCTTTGTGTCCAAAAAAGATGGCTCCCTACGTCCTTGCATTGACTACCGCGGTCTTAATAAAATCACGGTTAAGAACCGCTACCCCTTACCCCTCATCTCTGAACTCTTTGATCGCCTCCAAGGTGCCCACATCTTCACTAAATTGGACTTAAGAGGCGCCTATAACCTCATCCGCATCAGAGAGGGGGACGAGTGGAAAACGGCATTTAACACCAGAGATGGACACTTTGAGTATCTGGTCATGCCCTTTGGACTGTGCAACGCCCCTGCCGTCTTCCAAGACTTTGTCAATGAAATTTTTCGTGATCTGTTATACTCCTGTGTTGTTGTATATCTGGACGATATCCTAATTTTTTCTGCCAATCTAGAAGAACACCGCCAGCATGTCCGTATGGTTCTTCAGAGACTTCGTGACAACCAACTCTATGCCAAAATTGAGAAATGTCTGTTTGAATGCCAATCTCTTCCTTTTCTAGGATATTTGGTCTCTGGCCAGGGACTACAGATGGATCCAGACAAACTCTCTGCCGTCTTAGATTGGCCACGCCCCTCCGGACTCCGTGCTATCCAACGCTTTTTGGGGTTCGCCAATTATTACAGGCAATTTATTCCACATTTTTCTACCATTGTGGCTCCTATCGTGGCTTTAACCAAAAAAAATGCTGATCCCAAGTCCTGGCCTCCTCAAGCAGAAGACGCCTTTAAACGACTCAAGTCTGCCTTTTCTTCGGCTCCCGTCCTCTCCAGACCTGACCCTTCCAAACCCTTCCTATTGGAGGTTGATGCCTCCTCAGTGGGAGCTGGAGCTGTTCTTCTACAAAAAAATTCTTCCGGGCATGCTGTCACTTGTGGTTTTTTCTCTAGGACCTTCTCTCCAGCGGAGAGGAACTACTCCATCGGGGATCGAGAGCTTCTAGCCATTAAATTAGCACTTGAGGAATGGAGGCATCTGCTGGAGGGATCAAGTTCTCCTGTTATTATCTACACCGACCACAAGAACCTCTCCTACCTCCAGTCTGCCCAACGGCTGAATCCTCGCCAGGCCCGGTGGTCTCTGTTCTTTGCCCGATTTAATTTTGAGATTCACTTTCGTCCTGCCGATAAGAACATTAGGGCCGATGCTCTCTCTCGTTCCTCGGATGCCTCAGAAGTTGAACTCTCCCCGCAACACATCATTCCACCTGACTGCCTGATCTCCACTTCTCCTGCCTCCATCAGGCAGACTCCTCCAGGAAAGACCTTTGTTTCTCCTCGCCAACGCCTCGGAATCCTCAAATGGGGTCACTCCTCCCATCTCGCAGGTCATGCGGGTATCAAGAAATCTGTGCAACTCATCTCCCGCTTCTATTGGTGGCCGACTCTGGAGACGGATGTTGTGGACTTTGTGCGAGCCTGCACTATCTGTGCCCGGGATAAGACTCCTCGCCAGAAGCCCGCTGGTTTTCTTCATCCTCTGCCTGTCCCCGAACAGCCTTGGTCTCTGATTGGTATGGATTTTATTACTGATTTACCCCCTTCCCGTGGCAACACTGTTATTTGGGTGGTCGTTGATCGATTCTCCAAAATGGCACATTTCATCCCTCTTCCTGGTCTCCCTTCTGCGCCTCAGTTGGCTAAACAATTTTTTGTACACATTTTTCGTCTTCACGGGTTGCCTACGCAGATTGTCTCGGATAGAGGCGTCCAATTCGTGTCTAAATTCTGGAGGGCTCTCTGTAAACAACTCAAGATTAAATTAAATTTTTCTTCTGCATATCATCCCCAGTCCAATGGACAAGTAGAAAGGATTAACCAGATCTTGGGTGATTATTTGCGACATTTTGTTTCCTCCCGCCAAGATGACTGGGCAGATCTCCTCCCATGGGCCGAATTCTCGTATAACTTCAGGGTCTCTGAGTCTTCCTCCAAATCCCCATTTTTCGTGGTGTACGGCCGTCACCCTCTTCCCCCCCTCCCTACTCCCTTGCCCTCTGGTCTGCCCGCTGTGGATGAAATTTCTCGTGACCTTTCCATCATATGGAGAGAGACCCAAAATTCTCTCTTACAGGCTTCATCACGCATGAAGAAGTTCGCGGATAAGAAAAGAAGAGCTCCCCCCGTTTTTTCCCCTGGAGACAAGGTATGGCTCTCCGCTAAATATGTCCGCTTCCGTGTCCCTAGCTACAAGTTGGGACCACGCTATCTTGGTCCTTTCAAAATTTTGTGTCAAATTAATCCTGTCTCTTATAAACTTCTTCTTCCTCCCTCTCTTCGTATCCCTAATGCCTTTCACGTCTCTCTTCTCAAACCACTCATCCTCAACCGTTTTTCTCCCAAATCTGTTCCTCCCACTCCTGTTTCCGGCTCCTCGGACATCTTCTCGGTCAAAGAAATTTTAGCTGCCAAAAAGGTCAGAGGGAAAAATTTTTTTTTAGTGGACTGGGAGGGTTGTGGTCCTGAAGAGAGATCCTGGGAACCTGAGGACAACATCCTAGACAAAAGTCTGCTCCTCAGGTTCTCAGGCTCTAAGAAGAGGGGGAGACCCAAGGGGGGGGGTACTGTTACGCCGAGCGCTCCGGGTCCCCGCTCCTCCCCGGAGCGCTCGCTTCACTCTCCCCGCGGCAGCGCCCCGGTCACGTCCTCTGACCCGGGGCGCTGCGATTCCGCTGCCAGCCGGGATGCGATTCGCGATGCGGGTAGCGCCCGCTCGCGATGCGCACCCCGGCTCCCCTACCTGACTCGCTCTCCGTCTGTTCTGTCCCGGCGCGCGCGGCCCCGCTCCCTAGGGCGCGCGCGCGCCGGGTCTCTGCGATTTAAAGGGCCACTGCGCCGCTGATTGGCGCAGTGGTTCCTATTAGTGTGTTCACCTGTGCACTTCCCTATATCACCTCACTTCCCCTGCACTCCCTTGCCGGATCTTGTTGCCTTAGTGCCAGTGAAAGCGTTCCTTGTGTGTTCCTTGCCTGTGTTTCCAGACCTTCTGCCGTTGCCCCTGACTACGATCCTTGCTGCCTGCCCCGACCTTCTGCTACGTCCGACCTTGCTTTTGCCTACTCCCTTGTACCGCGCCTATCTTCAGCAGCCAGAGAGGTGAGCCGTTGCTAGTGGATACGACCTGGTCACTACCGCCGCAGCAAGACCATCCCGCTTTGCGGCGGGCTCTGGTGAAAACCAGTAGTGGCTTAGAACCGGTCCACTAGCACGGTCCACGCCAATCCCTCTCTGGCACAGAGGATCCACTACCTGCCAGCCGGCATCGTGACACACACCTGTCTTTAGTTTAGTTCTTCCTAACCAGGGTGCCTCCAGCTGTTACAAAACTATTACTGCCAGCATACAAATAATATCAGTGTTAGCTTTCAAAGGACTTTCAGATATAAAACATTTTTATATGTTGCACATCTTGGCAAAACAATAGTTTTTCTAATATAAGTCTTTAAAAAATAAATAAATCACATTTTATAAAAGAAAACTGCTTTTGAAAATCACTCCACTAGGGGTCCCGATACCTCCTGGAACACTGATAAGTCCCACAGCAGCATGAGGGTGTCCAAGGGTCATGAACAAGAGAATGCGGACAAGGCTGCAGGAGGAACACAGCCTGCAGCAAAACTGCTGCAACACAGAATGTTACTAATCATGTTTCTCCATCTGTTGCAAAACTAAAACTCCAAGTATGGACAGCGAAAGGATGTCTGGGCATGCTTGGAGTTTTGGTTTTGCAAAAGCAGTAGGCACACAGCTGAAGGCAACACTGCTATTAAAAAGAGTTATCCAGACACTGTACCACCAACTATTCCAAAACTACAAGTCTCAGCATTACAGGACTGCCAAAGGATGACACACATGAATGACATAGGAAGATGTAAGCTATACACTCACGATTATTGTCTTTGGTGGTAGAGTACAGGCAATCTCCAATAATCTTTCCTCCTCTCTGTGTAACATGCACAGCATTAAACCAGAGAGGAAAGGAGTACAGAGCAAGGCTGCCATGCTCGCTCCCAGAGCAGTCAGAGTCAGAGTAGAGTGAGGGAGAAAGCTGAGTCATCAGGCAAGGCAAGAGAAGGACACGCCCCTCCACAAGACAGAATGAAAAAGACAGTGAGCAGCTTAATATGCAGTTTTTTTTTAGCAAAATATTGGTAATAGCGACATAAAAATGATATGTATATGGTCAGGACTAGGTACTGAGTAACATAATAACATTTTTTTTTTTTTTTTTTTTTTGTGGGATCTGACAGGTACGCTTTAAAGTACCTAATCCTTATCATGTACATACAGTTTTTTATGTGTCTAGCACCTATATTGTTCTCACAAATGCCTTCTATTTGTTTCTCACTTGGTTTTTCATTCTGTACTTTGAGGAAGGAGTGTCCTGTCTCTGAATGACTCATCTTCCTCCCTGAGTCTGCTGTGCTGGGTCTCTTCATCCAATCACTGCAAGCTGCTCTGTAACCCCCTCCTCTCTGTTTCCATGCTGGAGTCTGATAGGACAGGAGTGAGCACAGAGTAGCGCTAGTCTCTCCCTCACCTCCTAGATTTTGTCCCGGCCTGTGCTTTAGCTGGGACAAAGATGATACTGTAGCTGAACAGGATAATGTTCTGGATGGTTTGCGGACCCCCAATGGCCTTTTTTTTTTTTTACAAGCCATGATTTCTATAAAAAAGAGATACATTTTTAATTAAGTATATTAGAAAGGTTAATGTTTTCCCATGCACAACATATAAAACGTTTTTGAAACAGGCAGTGCCCATATAAACATGTGATAACTTGGTGGCTTGTACAATACACTGCAAAATGCTGCATTGCATTGTATTCTGGTTGTATTGATCTACTATTACACCTTATGACAACTGCTCGGCACCCCGTGATCCTGTCAGAGGGTGCTTATCAGGTGACAGTCCTCTTCCTTTATCTAATGTTTCAACTGATGATGCTTGCAGCTGCCAGCTGTATAAAATCTGGGACTGACCCACAGAGACTTAACTCCTGCCATATTTTCTAGGTTCACATTGAGGTGTATGGTGGGAAGGGGTTAGAGAAAAAAAAAACAAATCTTTGTACCTTATTAACAGTAGCTTAAAAATCGAGAGTCCTTAGGCTGAGTTGTCTCAAGTTCTTCAAATACTACTTATTCATTCCAACTCATTGTACTTTGTAGCCATTGCTTCTCAGCACCAACACTTCTACCCTCCCGTTGATAAGTCATCATTTTTGTTCTTTACTCTCTCCCATAATCCTCTTCTGCTAATTCCTCGTCCTAGCTCAGTATTTAATTCTTTTGCTCTCTCTTTCACCTTCGTCTTGCCAATTCTTTACAGGAACTTTCCCTATTCAATGGCTTTTCTGTTCTACCTGCTTATCCCGGAGAGCTCATCCCAGCGCTCATACAGCTTCTGATATCACGTATTATACAACTCACCTAAACTTAGGATTTGGTGTTCTCACCAACTTCAAAGCATATTAAACACCGTTGACCCAGCGGGTATTCCTAGTAAGGGATATAAAGCATGATCGGAAAAAGCATTTTTTTCAAAGCATTCAATTGGTAACACAAAGTGATTTACAAGTGATACTTTTTATTAACTAACCTGGGAGAAATAATTGCTAAGTTTTCAAAGGGAAATTATCGAAATCGCTTCACCCTATTCTCTTTGTCGTGAGCGTCCTCCGATTCCGTCTCCCTTCGCTATACTGGAGTGATGTGTATGGGAAATAATTATGCAATTAGGGTTGAACTACATACGGCTAAGACTATGGAAGGGCATTGATCGCAGCGGGAGGTTAAGTGGCTCCCGAGTTGTGCTCTGGGAGATCTTGGGGACGACGTTTATGACATAACGCTGGTATTAACATCTGCTTATCTGAATTAGATCCTTTAATTGAAAGCATGTTCTAACCAGCAAAAAATAATGAGGGTAAAATTAACCAAGTGAATCTGAAGATGTCTTACCACTTGACAGTCCGGCTAGAAGAAATTACACGTTATTTTTCTAATTACAGCTTCACAATTGAACATTAAGTACAGTAGATTATTATTACTATGCTGATGGTAGCGTTTTCCAACCAGTGTGCCTCCAGCTTTGGCAAAACTACAACTTTGAGCATCCCCGGACTGCCGAAGGCACACAGGCCCTGACACTGGTTGGAAACAATGGCCAATGGTGCACATCTAGGTCTAGATTAGCCTTCAATTTTTATCACCTAGAACAATAAGTCTTGATATCTGTGTCCCCTTTGTGCTTTTTTTATGACCCTTCCCCAAACTTTCCACCCCCCCATTTTCCACCTCCCCCCCCCCCCATTTATGGTGCAAGATATCTCATCCAGACATTTTCCACCCACAAGAGAAAGAATGAACATGGGCTAATCTTATCTTTCTCCAAGGGCCCTATTGGTCCAACTCAAGTCCTGCAAAAATGCATGGGAATAGAGTTTCTGCCCTTTTTTCACAGCAGGAACACTGTTCCTATTAGCAGGAGTTCTGCAGGTCCTGCCCTTGAGTGAAAATCTTGGGTGAGTTCCCATAATTTTTTCCCCAAGACTTAACCTCTGGTTGAATCTTTGTGTATTAGGCAATTTAGAAAGGGTTTACATACATCAGTTTCATAGGAATTAGTTTTTTTTTTAAAACTTTGTTAAATAATTAAAATATACTTCAGTTGTCATGAGTTTTTTTTTTACCATTTGGAACTACAAAGATTTCAAGGCCGGATATGAAAATACTGCAGGTCACATTCTTCTATCTCGCATTTGGACCGATCTGGTGTCTCCACTGACATGCCACAGTTCTTGAATGATCTGAATGACAACAATAAGAATAGTTCTAGCATCTGTTTCCCACTGGGATTTTACTACCTGGGTTTCTGGACAAGTAGGAAAAGGGCCTTATTTGTTCTAAATTAGTCAAGCAATAGATAAATAAAATGACTGAATACACACAAATATTTGTGTTGACTGTTGAATGTTTGCCATGTAAACCATGCAGGTTGTACATATTGTTTGATCTGTTCACATCTTCCAGCGGTTTCACCCCTGAAGAAGTTGCAGTTGACTTGCAACAGAAACACGTTGGGTGGACTGGGGGTCTATTCACAGTCAGCTCTTTGTGGGTTGCTAGGGTCCTGTCTATTTTGTATACTCATCCTTGGCACCCTATTTGCTGTCCAGCATTCACTGCATTTAGAGGTGATTTATTACCTCCTACTGTTGGCAAATATTTCCAAGAATTCTTTGTGTGCTGGTATTCACAAAATGTGGTGATTTATTTTAGCTATCCTAATAAAATTTACATTCTAGGCACTTCAAGTTTTGTTTTCTTTCTGTATTACGCCTTGAAGAATTTTGACCTTGGTTCAAGATTACCTTAAAGGGGTACTCCTATGGAAAACAATTATTTTTAAAATCAAATGGTGCCAGAAAGTTAAACAGATTTATAAATTACAGGCAAAAGTTATAGAGTCCGGCACAGCTGCAACCACGGCAAGTGGGCAGACACAGGTGTGGAAATATGAAGCAAAACCAATCCGTATGGTGCTCAGTCCAGACCATGCATGGTCGGAAGTACGACACAGCTGTTACCTGCACGCTGATTGTGTTACTGTTTCTTCCCCTGTCTGACACCGCCACTCTGTCTATTAAATAAAGAATAGTCTGAACTCTTGGGTGAGTGCCATCTACAATTCTTCATTACTCAGATTTATAAATTACTTATAGTTAAAAATCTTAATCCTTCCAGTACTTTTCAGCTGCTGTATGCTCCACAGGAAGTTCTTTTCTTCTTGAATTTCCTTTCTGTCGGACCACAGTGCTCTCTGCTGACACCTCTGTCCATATCAGGAACTGTCCAGAGCAGGATAGGTTTGCCATGGGGATTTTCTCCCACTCTGGACAGTTCCTGACATGGACAGAGGTGTCAGCAGAGAGCACTGCGGTCAGACAGAAAATAAATTCAAAAAGAAAAGAACTTCCTCTGTAGCATACAGCATCTGATAAGTCCTGGAAGGATTGGGATTTTTAAATAGAAGTAATTTATAAATCTGTTTAACTTTCTGCCACCAGTTTTCCACCGGAGTACCCCTTTAAATTATCAGTTTTTCCTGCATGTAAGGCTGAATTCACATGTATTCCTCAATCTGGCTAAGAAAACCCCGCCTAAAACTGGCCACATCTGATGACAAAGTACATCGGTTGACATAATTTTTCTTGGATCTAGTGGTTGCAGATCGAACGGGGGAAGGAGCAGCATGTCCAACAATCTAGCATCCAAATTGAGTTGCCAAATAAATATGAACTGTCCCATTTATATTTATTTTTCATCAAATAATGCTGGGTTCACATCACGTTTTCAGCCATACGGGAGGGCATTCGGCTGGGGGGAGCTAAAACGATGCGCTCCCGTATCCCTGCCATATGTTGCCTGTATGTAATTCATTTCAATGAGCTGACCAGAGTGACCACGGTTTTAGGTCCGGTGGAAAACCGCATACGGGGCAAAAATGAGCCAACCGGTCAATCAGTGGATTTAGGCTGGCGTCACACTAAGGTAAATATAAAGGTCTTCTATTACTCCTTCCTAATGGATTTATTACTGGTATTGACTCAAAAAATGCAACAAAAACTTCAGAGGCAGTGTGAAACCAGCCTTAGATTAGAATTAGACACAAGTTTGGTGTTTTTTTGGCAAGCAAAAAGAAGCCACAAAAACTGTCCCGTCATTTTTTTTTACTCCAAAGACGTAATATTTTGTGTGTTATTTTATTTTTATTTTTTTAAATAAATGTTTTTTTTTCATTACAAGTGAAGAGATTTGTTCATCATGTGACCCAAGGATTTCTATTAAAGAATTCAGGGGGGAAAGGCTTACCCGACACATGCTTCATTTTTAGAAAATAAATGCCAAATGTCATGAGCTTTTGGCAAGTCCCTATTGGCTCCCAGCTATCACCTGGCAGCAACGTTTTTAGCCCCCAAAAAATACCATGTAATGAGTATAGTGTTTTTTGGGCATTTTCTGTTTCCAGCCTTACTATGGTTCCTATAAAATCTTCAAAACATTTACAACAATTCCACCACATGAACTGACAAGCTTGGTGGGTAATTTTATTGTAAAAAGTCGCATCCACATTGCTTGTACTTATAATGCTGCAGAATTTGGGTATAAAAAAATTCACAGCATCTGTTCCTCGTGTGGCCGTACCATGATAGTACATCCTGTGACCTACATCAAATTTTACATAAATTGTTTTAAAGATTAAAAAAAACATAAATTAATAGTTTTAATGTACAATAAAGTGAAACGAATGTTTTCACTTTTGTGGGATCTTTCCATATCTGGCCCTCATTACGGAGCCATTAAAGCATAAAGTCTGTGGAGAGCTTCTCATTTGAAACACATTTTTGCACTTTTGCTGCCTTTTTGGCATTGTTAATATTCAGACTTCTTCTTTTTCTACCAATGTCAGACATACGCATTAGAGTCATTATTATGCAGAGTTCAAGCCATCTTATCAAAGTGAGCGCACCCCGAGCTCCAGGACCAAACTAATTGAAGTTGTATTTATCACAACACCTCAGCTGTATGAACCGAAAAAAGTCAGCGCCAAAACATCATCAGATTTATCAAAAAGAGAAAAAATCCAATTAAAAGCTATGGGACTTGTTTCTTTTGATAAATTCTGTTGGTTTTCTAGCATTGGTTTAGCTCCAGTTTCCTAGTCAGCAGAAATGTTTAGTCTGACTACAATACTTTACTTGGTTCATTCTTCTGAACACTTGGGCGGTATTGTTGTAAATATGTTCTATTGTAACAGAATGGAAGATTCCACCTTGTCCTTAGAATGTAATGGCAGAACCGCGGCTCAGGCAATTCAAGTCATGATACAATATCATTGGGGGGATCTGAGCTCTCAGAATATTTAGGGAGCCTTGATTTATTATTTCCTGAGCTATTAATATTTGCGTCATTAGGAAAGGAAGATTGTGTATATTCAAAGGGATGTCTTTTATTGGAGGGTTGCTTTATATTCTAGAAGTTTATTTATTTAGCTGAATGATTTCCATGAATAGCTGCAACATCACTCACAGATAGATATATAAATAGATAGATAGATATTAAATATTTTGATTAATATGAGATAGGGGGATATATATATATATATATATATATATATATATATATATATATATATATATATGAGATACATAGATAGGAGATAGATAGTTAGGTATGAGATAGATAGATAGATAGATAGATATGGGATAGATAGATAGATAGATAGATATGAGATAGATAGATAGATAGATAGATAGATAGATATGGGATAGATAGATATGAGCTAGATAGATTGATATGAGATAGATAGAAATGAGATAGATATATATGAGATAGATAGATAGATATGGGATAGATAGATAGATATGAGATGGATAGATAGTTAGATAAATAGAGAGAGATAGATATAGATAGATAGATATGGGATAGATAGATATGAAATAGATAGAAATGAGATAGATAGATAGATAGATATGAGATAGATAGATAGATTTATCTATATACTCATGTTTCATCTATATCTTTGTGCTAGCAGTGTGCTGCTGTATTCTACTGTTGCTGTATATTTAGCCCAGCAGCTTGCACCTGCAAGCCAGGTTTTTACAATAGTTTGGATCAATAGTGCTGGCCAATTTATCCTTTGGTTGTATTACACATAAGGGGGAGTGGCTACCTCCATGTTGGCTCCTGCACCCCACCCACCTCTATTAGGTGTATATAAGGTGCCTTGGATGTTTCAGACCTTGCAATGCCTGTTGTACTGTTCACACAGAGGCATATACACAGTGTAGGGTCCGTCCCAGAATGAGGTCACCATACCGTGGTGGGACGGTCCAACGCTATTTGGCGCCAAATTTGCAAGCTAAGTACCTCATATTTTCATAGTTTCATATCTTCATTTATTGCATTACAGCTGTATAGCTTTCATGTTCTATCTATATACTCATGTTTTATCTATATACTCATGTTTCATCTATATCTTTGTGCTAGCAGTGTGCTGCTGTATTCTCCTGTTGCTAGATAGATAGATAGATATGGGATAGATAGATATGAGATAGATAGATAGCAACAGGAGAATACAGCAGCACACTGCTAGCACCTGCTAGCACAAATATATAGATAAAACATGAGTATATAGATACAACATGAGAAGCTATTCAGCTATGGTGCAGTAATGAAATAGTGAGATACTTAGCTTGCAATTTGGCGGCCAAATAGCTTGAACCGTCCCACCACGGTAAGGTGATATCATTGGGACGGACCCTACACTATGAATATGCCTCTGTGTGAATAGATCAGCAGGCATTGCAAGATCTAGAACATCCAAATCACCTTATATACACCTGCTAGAGGTGGGTGGGGTGCAAGAACCAACATGGAGGTAGCCACTCCCCCATATGTGTAATACAAACAAGAAATAAGTTGGCCAGCACTATTGATTCCAAACTATTATACGGACCACTATTGGAATCAATAGTGCTGGCCAACTTATTTCTTGTTTGTATTACACAAATGGGGGAGTGGCTACCTCCATGTTGGTTCTTGCACCCCACTCACCTCTATCAGGTGTATATAAGGTGATTTGGATGTTCCAGATCTTGCAATGCCTGCTGATTTATTTACACAGAGGCATATTCATAGTGTAGGGTCTGTCCCAATAAGATCCCCTTACCGTGGTGGGACGGTTCAAGCTATTTTGCCACCAAATTGCAAGCTAAGTATCTCACTATTTCATTACTGCATCATAGCTGAATAGCTTCTCATGTTGTATCTATAAACTCATGTTTTATCTATATCTTTGTGCTAGCAGTGTGCTGCTGTATTCTCCTGTTGCTGTATATTTAGCCCAGCAGCCTGCACCTGTAAGCCAGGTCCGTATAATAGTTTTGAATCAATAGTGCTGGCCAACTTATTTCTTGTATAGATAGATAGATAGATACAGATATGATATAGATATGAGATAGATAGATAGATAGTATTCCAGGAGCTTGATAACGGTGACGTGAGGTCACATAAACGTTGCTCGCACTTTGTTCACTGGATTAATGGAATTAACTTCCACTTTTTTGACACAAATACCTTTGTGTGCTGCTGTTTCCTGGATTTTTAGATAGATAGATGGATATGAGATAGATAGATATGAGATAGATAGAGAGATATGAGATAGATAGATAGAAAGATATGAGATATATATATATATATAGATAGATAGATAGATAGATAGATAGATAGATAGATAGATAGATAGATAGATATGTGAATATCTAGGGTATAGGGAATTGCATTACAATATTAATAATAATTCCTTACTGCAGTTTACAATGAGAAGTTCTGTTTAATCCTTTAATCCGTTATAAACAGACATGGTTTTGTAAGAAGACTTTGTTAATGAACATGAATAAGTGATAAGCGTCGGGCGATTTTCAGCTCCTCCAGGCAGTAGAGGGTTAATATTCCAGGTTCTTAGATCAGGATTAATCACTGTACATCAGCTGCCACTTATCTTTGCCGATTCTCTGTACGGGGATTTCTTTGTGCTGCATATTGGATTAACATAACACTTAAAGTTTTCTCAGCGCACCCTGGATGCCTCCAATCTATAAAGTGTTTGACATCCAGTCGACATATTGTTATCAGCTCATCCTTACAAATGAGTTCTGGATTACTTTAGTGTCTAGAGGACCCAGCGTGATACAGTACTGCAGGGAAATGGTTAAAATAAATCAGCTTCTATTGGGTTCAATGTGGTTTTAAAACTCTACCGGGGACTTGGGTTTAATTTGTTAGTCTTGGGGTTTTTCAGATTTTCTTTTTTTTTTTTTATAGAAACCTGTTTGTTAGGATTGAGCCTTGTACATTAAGGAATAATTCTTATATTGGCAGCTCATGTAGGTATAAATGTGGTATCGCCACTACTTACTGCATGTGCTGTCATATTATTTATGAGATTATTGCAAGAAATATTAAATAGTCTGCAACTTTTCCCCCTAAAGGAAAATACCGTATTTTTCGTCATATAAGACGCTCCGGCATATAAAACGCACCCAATTTTAAAGCATAAAAATCTAGAAAATAATGATTCTGAACCAAATACAATGTAAAGTATAGGACAGTGATCTTCAACCTGCGGACCTCCAGATGTTGCAGTTTTGTAGTTTGTAGTTTTGCAACATCTGGAGGTCCGCAGGTTGAAGACCACTGGTATAGGAGGTAGTACTCATGTGTCCCCGCCGCTCTGGACCTGTCACCGCTCGTCACTGCTGCCCTGGATGTCGCCCTCCATCGCTGTCGCCACGTCCCCGGGGTGTCCCCGTCGCTCCGGAACGTCTCTGCTGCCCGATATCCTCGCTCTCCGTCGCCGCCATCACGTTGCTACACACGCCGCTCCTATTGGATGACGGGACAGCGTGCGCGACGACGTGATGACGTCGAAGGAGAGCGCCGGCCATGCAGGGGATCCCGGCATGGAGCAGACACCGAGGAGGCAGGTAAGGTCCCTTCCGATGTCCTGTAAGCTGTTCGGGACACCGCAATTTCACCACAGTGGTCCTGAACAGCCCGACTGAGCAGCTGGGTTAGTGTCACTTTTGCTTCAGATGCAGCAGTCAGCTTTGATCGCCGCGTCTGAAGGGTTAGAACCGCGATCGGTGATGTTCTGTATTAACCGTGGGTCCCGGCCGTTGATGGCCGCAGGGACCGCCAGTTTTAATGTGTATTTGCCGTATAAGACGCACCAACTTTTCCCCCCAGTTTTGGGGAAGAAAAAGTGCGTCTTATACGGCGAATAATATGGTATTGAGCCTGAGTAAATGTCTTTATAATAGGGAATAACTGGCTGATTGTTGGGGATGCGACTGCTGAGACCCCAAGTATTCAGGAAAATTAGTCCAATGGACATACAGTATGTGGCTAAGACTCCATCCATTTCCTGTGGAGCTTCTGAACATTGCCGAGCTGAGCGCTTGGTAATTTCAGGAAGCCCCATAAAGAATGAATGGAGAACTGGTTCTGTATTCTTAGTGTGCTCTGTGAATTTCGGAACATTCTACCCCATACTTGTGATCGATAGGGGTCCCAGCAGTCACATCCCCACCAACCTGTTAGTTATCCTTTAGCCAATAATAAGTTATAACTTTTGATTGTGGTGTTTCCCCTTTAATAGGAGGTGCCCCATTCAGAATCTGGTAGACCAGTCCTGTCCTGCATTACACAGACAACCCTTGGATTCCAATGGGCACAGTCTCATGCTAAAACTTCCCTGTGGTGGGGCTGCAGGGAAAACGTCATGGTAGTCAACAGATACAAGTGTTTGGCAGTGACAGTGACTCTGTCATCTTCTTATTGTCAAGAGACCCTGCTCTTAATTAGATATTGTGCAAAGTGGACAACCCTATAAAACGGTGGTCTGCTAAAGACAATGGGGGTGGAGAGATTAATCAAGGGCAGCAACTCACACGCTCGTCGTAAGTAAATCCCTGCCAATGTAGACGAGCACTGGATTTATGAGGAAGTGAAAGCATGACGTAAATAATGACCAAAAAAATCTATGTAAATAGAAGATTTCGTCGATTTCTACCACAATCTATGTCTTCTAGCAGGGGACAATTGTAGTAAGGTTGGTGTGCAGGGACATCCTCGTTGTAGAAGAACTGTAATAATTGGTACCAATATTGGCTGCAGCGAGGTACACAGTACCAAGGTTTTTATTTTATTTTCAGTACTTTCAGAGGCAAAAGTGCATCCAATTTGGAGTATTAATTGTTGCCACAGTTTTTATTCTAGCGGCACATCTGAGGTCATATATGAACTGCTATTAATATGATCATCTTTAAAATTATAAGGTGCTTAAAAGGGGACTTCAGTGGAAAATTTTTTTTTTAAATCAACTGGTGCCAAAAATGTTAACAGTTTTGTAAATTACTTCTATTTGAAAATCTTAATCCTTCCAGTATTTATCAGCTGCTGTATGCTCCAGAGGAAGTTGTGAAGTTCTTTCCAGTCTGACCACAGTGTTCTCTGCTGACACCTCTGTCCATGTCAGGAACTGTCTAGAGTAGGAGCAAATCCCTATAGCAAACTTCTCCTGCTCAGGACAATTCCTGACACGGACAGAGATGTCATCAGAGAGCACTGTGGTCAGACTGAAAATAACTACACAAATTCCTCTGGAGCATACAACAGCTGATAAGTACAGTGGTCCCTCAACATACGATGGTAATCTGTTCCAAATGAACCATCGTTTGTTGAAACCATCGTATGTTGAGGGATCCGTGCAATGTAAAGAATAGGAAGTTGTACTCACCTGTCCCCGCCGCTCCGGACTCGTCACCGCTGGTCACCGCTGCCCTGGATGTCGCCCTCCATCGCTGTCGCCGCGTCGCAGTGGTGTCCCCGCCACTCCGGAACGTCTCTGCTGCCCGGGTACGTCGCTCTCACGTCACCGTCATCACGTCACTACGCACGCCGCTCCTATTGGATGACGGGACGGCGTGAGCAACAACGTGATGACGATGATGGAGAGCACCGTTGATGGAGGGGATCCCGAAGAGGACGCTCCAGAGCCCCGAGTACAGATAGGAGACTATCACCGCAGCACACGGGGCACCGTAAACGGCTATCCAGCGGCAGCTGAAGCAGTGGGTCGGGGGGTCACTGTACTGGAAGGATTAAGATTTTTAAATAGAAGTAATTTACAAATCTGTTTAACTTTCTGACACCAGTTTATTAAAAAAAACTGTTTTCCACTCAAATAAACGCAAACTTTTCAGCAACGCAATTGATTTGCTCCTACCTTGTCATTCATATTAGTGCTGATAATATTTTATCATGTAATATTTTGTTATATTCTGTTTAATGGTGACAGTGTAAATGCTCATTAGACTTCATGTAATCTTATTTGTGTAATCTTTTATCTCTTTTATTGATGTTCTAAATAGGTCACGAAGGCCCTGTGATAGATCAGTTATAACAAGTACTGTATAAAACAATAAACATCTTATTATTTTCATTTTTATTTGTTTAGATTCCAAGTCCAATTCACTTTAGAGCGCCAATACTTTTGTTCATTTCAGTTGTTTATTTTTGACACCTGGGATATAGGTGTCATATTTCTAGCTCGCCCTATAGATGAATAGTATTTTATTTTATTCGCGAATATCAAATATTCGCAAATTCGTGAATATTCACGAATATAGCACTATATTTTCGCATCCACAAATATATTTTTTTTTTCACAGTACACATCACAGTGATCATCCTTCTCTGCTTCAAGCTTGTGTGGTGTAAAGAAGGCTGTAATACTACTGTGTGAGACTGGTGTGTGAATATTCACATATGCAAATTTTTGTATATGCAAATTTTCACATATGCTAATTTTCGCATATGCGAAAATAAAACACAAATATTACGAATATGCTAAATTTGCGAATATATGACGAATAATCGTCCATATATTCGCAAAATATCGTAAATTCGAATATGGCCTATGCCGCTCAACACTATAGATGAACATTGTGTAGTGATCTATTCCTATACATCCATATTTTAAGACAACTGTATCCTTGCCTTTGCAGCAGCACATGAGAACAACAGCACCGAAAAAATTCAGAACATCTCTTCAAAAAATACTTTTATTTTAGGTCCATTGAGTACTTTATGAAGCCTAATCTCTTTCCCAGTGTTCTTCTACCTAATTCCAATCTTAGCATTTCTATCAAGGTGAATGAGAATTGTTCATGGTCAATTTATATAAAGCGAGATGTGTGCATAAATTAACTGCAAGTCTCAGATAAGAGTGTCACAAGTGCGGTAATCTGAAATTGTGTGGAGTGAAATGAAGTCCGCAGCGACTTATGTGCCGTTAATTGACGAGCGATATAACACAACCCGAAATGGTCCTTTTATCCGCACAAAATCACATTCCTGCCTGGAAATCACTTTTCTAGAATGATTGAACCTGGGTTATTTTTGGAAGATTATTTTTTTTTAATGTCTTTTAGTATTAAAGAAGTATTGTCACCAAGAAAGTCCAAATAAGGATACGTTGCTGGGAACCCATAAACACAACCACCAAGAAAAAATACTCAGCAACAACCACAGTATAGAAAACATACAAGTCTTTATTGAGAGTACATGAAATAAAACACATTTAAAAAAAGATGTAAAAGCACAGTGCACATTGCTGGATATACAGCAGGAGATGCAGACTAAACATTGATCCAAAAAGATAAAGAGACCTGCATAAGCCAAATCTAAAAGAGCATGCACACATTAAGGATATATAC
Organism: Hyla sarda; assembly: GCF_029499605.1. Lineage (NCBI taxonomy): Eukaryota > Metazoa > Chordata > Amphibia > Anura > Hylidae > Hyla > Hyla sarda. The sequence goes on along the minus strand of NC_079196.1, from coordinate 26,436,153 downwards.
ACCTAAAAATGGATTGCTCAAGATATTGGAAATACATACAATGGAAGACAAAAGGATTACCAATGCAGAGCCATGCACCACCTTGCCCTTACCCCAACGTACGTTTCGCGCTATTGCGCTTCGTCAGGGGGCCACGCCCCCTGACGAAGCGCAATAGTGCGAAACGTACATAGTGCAGGTGGTGCATGGCTCTGCATTGGTAATCCTTTTGACTTCCATTGTATGTATTTCCAATATCTTGAGCAATCCCTTTTTAGGTGTATGCTAGCTTTTGCCCGCGGCTTCGCTCGCGTAAAATTTGGGGTAACATAGATCTACTTTTTACGATCCTATAGTAATGAGGCTGTTGTGGGTAAAGTCTACGGCATCCAAACAACCCGAATTCTTTCAACTTTGATTGCCGCGTCTAAAGAGTTAATGCCGGACATCTGCCGGAACGGTGATGTCCGGCATTAGCCATGCCTCCTGGCTGCTGATAACAGCCGGGACCATGCGGGTATGATGCCAGCTCAGCTCCTGAGCTCGCTTCATAAACCTCTCGTGCCGCAGCGCCGGGTATGCCCGGCGTTCTGCGGCAAGGGGTTAATTCATACAAACTTTGAACCCCGGTTTCACCCCTTCAGGGGTGGAATTTTAGAAAATGTTAAAACACGTGTTTCTTTATCTCTAATTGTTAGCGTAAAAACAAAGTTTCATGCTTCTAGCTTCAAAAATGAAGGACTTCCATGTAAACTTTCAACCCCTTTTCACACCCTTAAGGGTTGAATAAAAAAAAATCCTTTCTCATTCCTCGTCTACGTCTTATAAACAACATCTGTGAAAAAATTCAGCATTCTAGGTCCAGGGGTTTAGGCTGAGCGTTGATGAGTCAGTGAATCAGGCCTTCTCTTGATATAGATAGATAGATAAAGATATCCTTAAGGGGGTATTCCGGGCAAAAACATCTTATCCCCTATCAAAAGGATAGGGGATAAGATGTCTGATGGCGGGGGGCCCGCCGCTGGGATCCCCCCCTGCGATCTTCCTGCAGCAGCCCGCAATCTATGCATAGCTGCGTCTGAAGTTTTGGAAACTGCTGGGCTTCCGAGACGGGGACGTGACGTCACGCCACGCCCCCTCCATTAATTTCTATTGGAGGGGGGCGTAACGGCCCAACGCTCCCTCCCATAGACATGAATGGAGGGGGGTGGCGTGACATCACCTCCCCATCTCGGAAGCCCGGCGGTTTCCGAAACTTCAGACGCAGCTACGCATAGAATGCGGGCTGCTGCAGGGAGATCGCGGGGGGTCCCGGCGGCGGGCCCCCCGCCATCAGACATCTTATCCCCTATCCTTTCGATGCAGATGTTGATGTTGCTTCGAGGGTCAGCTGGGATCTGTAGTTCCACAAGCAGTCATAGTAGCTGAACGGCACACATGTTCTGATGGCTGTAGTCCCTTGTTTGGAGGACCCAAATACAGTAAAATTCATAGATAGCATACATGTTAGCCATACACAGAACTCCTTTCTGTAGCCCAATGTACTGGATATAAATACAACTCTTTGTAGGTTAATATTGTTTAATGTGCAAGGCCCGGCAGCAGGATATATGTTTTAATCTCCAAGCAACTTCCTAGCCGGGACTTGCTTGCTGCTAAAGCAATCAGGATACAGATTTTCCGTAAGTCCTATAAACCTGTATCCTGATCTCTTTAGTCTTGAGCAGGCATGGACTACAAAGTTACCTGAAGGTTTTGAACTGTATCCTACCAAAAAAAACTAAATTAGTATTGCACTTTAAACAATATTAACCTGTAACAATTGTGTTTTTATGTGTTTATATCTAGAACATTGTGTTGCGTTAAACCTACTGGATATGTATTGTAATATAAACATTTACATCAAGTGTGTAAAAAATTGGGTAGTCTTAGACGACTTGCCCTTCTTGGGACTGGATCAGGGAGGGGGGGGAGGTGTTGGTTGCAGGGCACACTCATATGTGTTGAATCTTGTGGCGCAACCTCCCAATTCAGATGCTGTTTGTTAACAATAGTTTTTGCACAAAATTTGCTTTGCAATGTTGTGCCCATGCTCAACTCACACCAGGGTGCCACAACGGTGCCTCATATCAAGGGAATCCACAACGCCATGCCCCTCCACTCCATCACTGGTACTATTGGCACTGCCAGTTACAGATAATGCTTAGAATTAAAGACAGAATCCTGTAGTTTTCTGCATTGCTTTCCAATGTAATGTATGTAGGTATGCTTAAGATGTATATTTAAAAAAAAAATAATAATAATAATTGCCTGGTCAGCCCATGTTACCATTAATGTGCATCCAAATGTGCGTTGTAATCGGATGAAGTGTGCGGGTGTGCATATCTGATTCCCCAGCTGTCACCCAAATCGAACTCATTCCACAATGAGCCAGAGTCAGACTGAGCAGCTGGTTGGGGAATGAAGAGCATTGCTATGCACTTGACTGGTTTATGACTCGCGATGGCGGTGGGTCTCAGGACTGAGACCGCATGCGATCTAAAGTTTTGACATGTCTGCACAATGTGTAATTTTTTCTCTCCAAATGTCAGTGATGCTTTAAGGACCCGGCAGGCTACAATTCATATCACAACCACAGGTCGGACACACATCATATGCCGTATTTTTCTCCGTATAAGATGCACTTTTTCTTGGTAAAAGTTGGTGCGTCTTATACGGCAAATACACACCTATCGCCCCGGTCCCTGTGGCCATCAACGGCCGGGATCCGCGGCTAATATAGGACATCACCGATCGCGGTGATGCCCTGTATTAACCCTTCAGACGCTGCGATCAAAGCTGACCGCCGCGTCTGATGGGAAAGTGACACTAACACGGCTGCTCCGTCGGGCTGTTCGGGACCGCCGCGGCGAAATTGCGCAGTCACGAACAGCTTACAAGACACCGGGAGGGACCTTACCTGCCTCCTCGGTGTCTGCTCCGTGCCGGGCTCCCCTGCATGGCGGCGCTCTCCTTCGACGTCATCACGTAGTCGCGCACGCCATCCCGTCATCCAATAGGAGCGGCGTGTGTAGCGACGTGATGACGGCGACGGAGAGCGTGAATCCCGGGGAAGAAGACGTCCGGAGCGACAGGGACACCCCGGGGATGCGGAAACAGCCATGGAGCAACATCCAGGGCAGTGGTGACGGATCCGGAGCGGCGGGGACACGTGAGTATTACCTCCTATCCAGTGGCTGTCTGGGCATGTCCGGGCATGCTGAGAGTTGTAGTTTTGCAACAACTGGAGGTCCACAGGTTGAAGATCACTGTTGGGTTCAGAATCTTTTTTTCTAGGTTTTGAACCTTTAAAATTGGGTGCGTCTTATATGCCGGTGCGTCCTATAGGGCGAAAAATATGTTACCTCTCCTGACAGACCATCTTAATATTGTGTTTTTTCTTTTGTTAAATTAGTAATTTCCCAACAAAGCTTTTGAGATGTGTGGAGCCATGAGGAAAGGTAAGGGAGGGCACAACTATAAGTGAGAGCCAAAAATATTATCTTTTATACATTCTTAGTATAGTTTTACTTGACACTTTTTAAACCATTGATATAAATATTGACAAAAACCTAAGATGAATTCAGCATATCAAGTACAATACTCACTGTTTAGTTGCAACTTTAAATACATCTCCACCGGTAAAAGACTATCATGACAAGGATCTAGTAAATACAATAAAGTATATAAAATACATAAAGGAAGAAAAATTGGGAAAAAAATAATTATTTGTATCAGAAGATAAAAAAAAATAATGATAAATGCTTCTGGCTTCTGTAAAAAACCAAATATCTCAAGCTGATTATGCGGCTTAACTTGAAGTGCATTTCATGTATTTAGACAGAGTGCCAAATTAACCAAGGATGAATGTGATAACTGTTGAGCGAAGCAGTTTGCAGGATTACTTTCAGAGCTTTAATCATTTTATTTCAGATGTGAAGGAAATATACTCTGCAATTACGGCAAGAAGAGAATGAGAATATCTGCACATTTAAATAATATGCATCAAGGTTGTTTTGTTATCACATAGTGAAAAGAATAATAATCTGTTTTAGAGACAGATCCGTCATTATTTTTCTATCGTTTACAATCACAGCCGTCATTACTCGGGTGATAATTGCCGCATACCTTAAGTATTTAACAAGGGGGATTATTGTGTCTGAAAAAGACCCAGATTCAAGGTCGGGCCTGAACGTGTCTTCAGCTGCTGCCTGAAATGGTCACACGTGTCATGGTGACCTAGTTTGTCTCCAAAGAAAACTTGAATGAAGATTATTTTCTTAGAAGTAGAACTCTGATGTCCCTAATATAGACCAAGAGAGGGAGAATACTGTCCTTTCTAATCTTCAGCAGCCACCTTTAAAGAGAACCTGTGGCCCACCCCCAACAAAGGAGACTACAATATCATTAAACATCTTAGGGTGTCCTGATCACAAACCTTTTTACAGTTTCTTTATACACCCTTCTCTTCCTGAGATATGAGGGTTTATAGTTTGTCTGATAATTTGGAAAATTTGTCATATGGGTGTAAACTTTATTTTATTAATGGGAGTGACTTTCAGGTGAAGGGCGGGATTATACAGTCAGGGGGTGTGGATATGTTACATTGAGGGTCATGTATGCCTAATACACACTCCCCTGCCTGTATAATTCTGCCCATCACCTAAAATGGCTAATTATTAACATTAAGTTAACTCCTATCTGACTGATTCCCTGAATTGTCATAAAAACTATGAGGGACGTTTATCAAGGGGAAGTTTTTTTTTTTTTTTTTGCTTTCAAAAGTTACATGTGCGCCTAAGCAATTTTTTTGTGTGATTTTTGTGGGTAAGCAAAAAATACCAATCAGCCCTACCTAAACAATTTTCAGTTTTCACTTTTTAGTGGTCGGGAATTTATCAAGTGCAAAAGTCACATGTAGGCAAAAAAAAGTCTAAGACTTTTGTGCGGCCACTCTCCGGCCACCTGATTGCATTGCAGGACTACAACTCCCAGCGTGCCCTTACAGTGAGGACATGCTGGGAGTTATATATCCAACAGCTTGCCGACAGGTCGTAGATACAGGCAGGTGGCTGGGGAGCAGAGCCGGCCAACAGGAATGTGAAATTATGGCACTGTAATTTCATATTTCCCGGGTGCACCCGTGATTGGCCTGTACCGCCTGGCCAATCACAGCTGCCATCGGGAAATAGGAAGTTACAGTGCCATAACTTAATTTTCCATGCTGGGAAGCCAGAGAGCAGAGCACAGTGCTGTCCGCATCCCTTGCTTCTATGTCACGACTAAGTCTCCCAGCAATTACAGTAAGGACATGCTGGGAGTTGCATGGTTAGGTGGAAGATGCTGGGGCCGGACACAAGCTTGTCACCCGCCCGCACATCTTTTGCCCCGCACCATGCAACTACAACTCTCACCATGCCCTTACAGTAAGGAAATGCTTGGAGTTGTAGTTGCACGGGGGCGGGCGGGTGACAAGCTTGTCACCCACCCACACATCTTCTGCACCGCGTGACTACAACTCTCAGCATGTCCCTACTGTAAGGGCATGATGGGAGTTATAGAAGCTCGGAACGGGAGGGTGGGCAGACAATCAAGCCCTGACAAGCTTGTCACTTGCCCCCGCCGCACGACTAAAACTCCCAGCATGCCTTACAGTATGGGAATGCTGGGAGTTGTAGTCATGTGGCGGGTGACAAGCACATCTCCTGTCCGTATTGCACGACTACAACTCTCTGCATGTCCTTACTGTGAGCGCATGCTGGGAGTTTTAGCTGTGCGGCAGGAAGGGCAGGAGATGTGCAAGTGAGTAACAAGCGTCCCTTGGTTGACACCAGCCTGCCATTGCATGACTACAACTCCCAGCATGCGGTCACCATCACAGTCATGCACAGCTTATTCCACAAGTAAAAAGAAAGGAGATGCCGGAACAATATTAAGAAAGCCTAAGTACGGTTCCTGATGAATTAAAGGCTGAAGGAAACATGTCGAACCGATATCCTGCAGAGGACCAGTGTGAACAAACACAAGGAGAAGATATCAGGTTTTTCTCCATAGTATCCTCTATTTACTACTGCCATCATGTTTATCTTAACATATGTGCTATTGAGGAACCCTAAGGGACAGTGCAATAATATGTAAAGTTTAAAGGGACCTTGTCTATCAATGGTTGCATAATCAAACCATTAACCCGGCTGCAAATGCAAAAATGTTGAACACCTATTAATGCATATTTGGGATTATGTGAAATATATGAATGGGAGTTGAGCAAAAACCAATAAGGTACTGATGTACATGCAGACAATAGGCCTATTGGACTTTGTGCAATACTAATGGACACAATGCAATAGATGACAAGGCATCTTTGGCACTTTGGATAACTAAACCTGGTGCAATACCTATGGATCATGTGCAATATACCAAGTGATGAGGCACATCCAGCACCTTAAAAAAACGTGGACATACATATATATATATATATATATATATATATATATATAAAAAAGGCTAAAGTATGTTCACACAGACTTGTTTCACCAAAGGGAACATCTGATGTAGCGCACTACTAATTAAAATAACAGCAATACAATAGCACCGTATGCAGTGAACAATTATCAGCCACATTGGTAAAAATTGCTGTGTTTGAAAAAAATTTTGTTGCGGCTTTGATGAGCCAAATACAAGGTGTGAACTGTGACATATAACGGTGAATATTTAAAGACTCTGGCTTAAATGTCAAGGCGCTCATCTGCAGTGAACAGTGCGGAGAGGAGAGCGCTCTAAAAGATACTAGCATATGGCGGCGGCAATATAACATAGTTTTGATACAGTTTTTTCACATGGTGTGATTTTTCTATTTTTTCATTTTTTAAATATAATGAAATAAAATATTGACATTTTAAAAGGTTCCCTACTTTTCTATTTTTGATATTTTTGTACCATTTGTGAGACCTATATCCTTTGAATCAGTGTTATTCATATGTATGTATATATATATATATATATATATATATATATATATATATATATATATACATAGTAAATTTGAGTAGCCGTATTAGTCCAGTGATGCAGATGCAAATCATAAAATGTTGCAGTGTCTTGTAATACCTCTTTTATTGGACTAACAGCATTTTGTAGAGACAAGCTTTCGGGATTCCTCCCTTTATCAAGTCCAAAGCAAATCTCATTTGATAAAGGGAGGAATCCCGAAAGCTTGTCTCTACAAAATGCTGTTAGTCCAATAAAAAAGGTATTACAAGATACTGCAACATTTTATGATTTGCATCTATATATATATATATATATATATATATATATATTTTTTTTTTTATTTTATTTTTTTTCCACAGCTGTGAGGTGGGGTTACAAAGTGGTGTTCTGAAGTCATTTATTGGTTTTTGCTCATATGTGCTAAAAGATGGTATTCAAGAGTGATTTATTTGTTTTTTTTACTCATGTGAACCAAATTTAACAACCTAGTGTGATAAATATGTCACCCATAAGCAAAACCAAAGCAAAAAAAAAGACTACAGAACTAGCTTACCAAAACAACAGTGATAAATGTCCCTCTATGAATCCACATATATAGAAATCAAGAAATTGTAAAAATGTGTGTGATCAGGACACCATAAGTTATTAAATTACAGTGCATTCCCATTTTTGTGGGGTTTGCCACAAGTCATCAAACATGTATAGAGACATAGAAGTGCAGGATCTCCTCCTCTGTGTGTACAGTGTATAGAGACATAGAAGTACAGGATCTCCTCCTCTGTGTGTACAGTGTATAGAGACATAGAAGTACAGGATCTCCTCCTCTGTGTGTACAGTGTATAGAGACATAGAAGTACAGGATCTCCTCCTCTGTGTACAGTGTATAGAGATATAGAAGTGCAGGATCTCCTCCTCTGTGTACAGTGTATAGAGACATAGAAGTGCAGGATCTCCTCCCCTGTGTGTACAGTGTATATAGACATAGAAGTACAGTATCTCCTCCTCTGTATGTACAGTGTATTGAGATATAGAAGTATAAGATCCCCTCCTCTGTGTGTACAGTGTATAGAGATATAGAAGTGCAGGATCTCCTCCTCTGTGTGTACAGTGTATAGAGATATAGAAGTGCAGGATCTCCTCCCCTGTGTGTACAGTGTATATAGACATAGAAGTACAGTATCTCCTCCTCTGTATGTACAGTGTATTGAGATATAGAAGTATAAGATCTCCTCCTCTGTGTGTACAGTGTATAGAGACATAGAAGTACAGGATCTCCTCCTCTGTGTGTACAGTGTATAGAGACATAGAAGTACAGGATCTCCTCCTCTGTGTACAGTGTATAGAGATATAGAAGTGCAGGATCTCCTCCTCTGTGTACAGTGTATAGAGACATAGAAGTGCAGGATCTCCTCCCCTGTGTGTACAGTGTATATAGACATAGAAGTACAGTATCTCCTCCTCTGTGTGTACAGTGTATTGAGATATAGAAGTATAAGATCCCCTCCTCTGTGTGTACAGTGTATAGAGATATAGAAGTGCAGGATCTCCTCCTCTGTGTGTACAGTGTATAGAGATATAGAAGTACAGGATCTCCTCCTCTGTGTGTACAGTGTATAGAGATATAGAAGTGCAGGATCTCCTCCCCTGTGTGTACAGTGTATATAGACATAGAAGTGCAGGATCTCCTCCCCTGTGTGTACAGTGTATAGAGACATAGAAGTGCAGGATCTCCTCCTCTGTGTGTACAGTGTATAGAGACATAGAAGTACAGGATCTCCTCCTCTGTGTGTACAGTGTATAGAGACATAGAAGTGCAGGATCTCCTCCTCTGTGTGTACAGTGTATAGAGACATAGAAGTACAGAATCTCCTCCTCTGTGTGTACAGTGTATAGAAACATAGAAGTGCAGGATCTCCTCCTCTGTGTACAGTGTATAGAGACATAGAAGTGCAGGATCTCCTCCCCTGTGTGTACAGTGTATATAGACATAGAAGTACAGGATCTCCTCCTCTGTGTGTACAGTGTATTGAGATATAGAAGTATAAGATCCCCTCCTCTGTGTGTACAGTGTATAGAGATATAGAAGTGCAGGATCTCCTCCTCTGTGTGTACAGTGTATAGAGATATAGAAGTGCAGGATCTCCTCCTCTGTGTGTACAGTGTATATAGACATAGAAGTACAGGATCTCCTCCTCTGTGTGTACAGTGTATTGAGATATAGAAGTATAAGATCCCCTCATCTGTGTGTACAGTGTATAGAGACATAGAAGTGCAGGATCTCCTCCTCTGTGTACAGTGTATAGAGGTATAGAAGTGCAGGATCTCCTCCTCTGTGTGTACAGTGTATAGAGATATAGAAGTGCAGGATCTCTTCCTCTGTGTACAGTGTATAGAGATATAGAAGTGCAGGATCTCCTTCTCTGTGTACAGTGTATAGAGATATAGAAGTACAAGATCCCCTCCTCTGTGTGTACAGTGTATAGAGACATAGAAGTACAGGATCTCCTCATCTGTGTGTACAGTGTATAGAGACATAGAAGTGCAGGATCTCTCCTGTGTGTACAGTGTATAGAGATATAGAAGTACAAGATCCCCTCCTCTGTGTGTACAGTGTATAGAGACATAGAAGTACAGGATCTCCTCATCTGTGTGTACAGTGTATAGAGACATAGAAGTGCAGGATCTCTCCTGTGTGTACAGTGTATAGAGATATAGAAGTGCAGGATCTCCTCCTCTGTGTGTACAGTGTATAGAGACATAGAAGTACAGGATTTCCTCATCTGTGTGTACATTATATTGAGACATCACAAGCTCTGGCCACCCACATGGGAGAAGGGAAAATGAAAGAAGAAGCCTGCAAAGCAGAAATCTTCTGAGAAAACCATATACAAGTAATGGCTGGAAATAGTGCAGCTCCTTATGTACACACACATGGCTGTTTATCCTGAAAAGGTTCCTGAAATGTCAGGTGCGGTTTAAAGCAGTTACTTGGAAGAAAAAAAATCTTTTTTTTCTTTATTTTTTTTTCTTTAAATATAAATATTTCCAGCCTGTGTGATAACATGAAAACAGCCTCTACTTACTTCCCTCACTCCCCTGATGCCTCTAGTATCTTGTTGCTGTGCTGCAGGTAATACATTACAATGCAGCTCAGCCAATCTCTGGCCACATCAGCGTCCTGCCTTATCCAGTGATTGGTTGAGCGGCAATGTGATATATTATCTGCTGCTTCAAGTGAAGTTCACCAGACACCGAGCAACAAGATACCAAAGGCTACGGGGGGAGTGAGGGAAGTAGGTAGAGGCTTTTGTTTATGGTCCTACACAGCCTGGGCATATTTATGTAAAACCCTTTATGCTGGAAAACCCTTTTATGTTTCTGATGTCCATGGTGTTGTAATATTTTAAACATCTGTTTAAATATATGTTTTTAATCTATAAATGTTCCATTTAAACTGAGTACTCTGAGTAAGAAAATAGACTTTCACAGCATCTCCACTTCTGTTATAATATTTTTGTGCTTATTGATCGCAAATCCACAGTATGATTTAAGGAAAATTTATATTTAAAGACTGAGATTTCCTTCCACTGGTTTCTTAAATAGTTTTTAGATTGCTTTGCACTGTTTACAGCAATGTGCAAAGTTTTGAATCCGTGGAGGCCGCTTACAGATTATATAATCTGCTAAGAACAACAATATGTTCTTTGAGATATGGGTGAGCTGGGGTTTTACGGGTTTTAAGTACTGCTAATGCACCGATTTGCAAAACCTCTTAAGTACTAAAGGTTGAAAACAATCAATCTTCTTTGTTTCATATGAGTGTGGTGCGATTCCTTTTAACAACTCTTTATAATGTTATGTAATGCACAGATGGGCAACAAACCATATTAAGGACTGACTTTTGAGAGTATATCAGATGCATATGAAATTAGGTGATTTACATGTCATTAGCCTAGTTATCATCCACATTAAAGGTTGTTTAAGTGAGTATGAAGGTGCGTATCACCTGACAGAAATCTGTGGGGCTTGGTGTCAATTCTCTATTATATTGTTATTCTGGTGTGTGTATGGTATATGTATGTATTGTTTATGTTAAACCATTTTACAGGGGTAAACATTTTTTCCTTTTACATTTTCTATTTACATTTGTAAATACAGTTTCCCAGTAACTGAGGAGAATATCAACACTTCACTGGTGCAATCCCTGGCTGTCTAATATCTATGTGTGCAAAATGAATTCCAGCCGGAACCATGGCTTTTAAAGAAGAAAATGACTTCTGTTGTACATATACATTTTCATCTGCCGGGGATAGTGCCAATTAAGTGTTGATATTCTCCTTGGTTCCAGGAAACTGGATTGACAGTGATTCAACTGGATGAACCCATCAGGATTTCAGGCAGTACGGGTGGCACCCTGCCAACTGGTTGTGTAATGCCTGTTGGGGTGTTTTGCCTCAAACACAACCCAAAAGGTTCACATAAATCTGCACATTTTTTGTTATTTTTTTTACACTGCTGGTGGTGTATTGGAGTAATAGCACATGTAGGGCTGGTTTGCTCTGTTTTATATTGATTTTCTTAAATCCTCACACCTGCGACAGCATTGGGAGCCCCTACTAGGCCACCAGCTGCCATGATAGCCATTAGCTATAATTCTGTAGAGGGTGCACCAGTGGGCTTCTGCAAGCATTCCATTCTCTTTGTGAAACCACTTATATGCTGTGGTCATTATCATCTATGGCATCTAGGCAGTTAAAAAGCTGTGATTGCAGAATTGACTCTATCCCTGGCTGTTGCAGGAGGGTTTCAGCTATATGTTACAACTCTTACATACTTTCTGATGACACAGGCTCAGTTTGAGCAACCACACTCCCGACAACAATTAAGTGTTGATATTCTCTTCAGTTCCAGAAAAGTGGATTGTTTGAGAACAACTAACCACCAGCACCAGAAATGTACTGTCCGGTGCAGAGATAGGTGAAAAGGTTTTGTTACAATAGACCAGATTTACATCTGCTTTGGAGCTCCGTTCAGAAGCTCAGTCACAGAGTGGGATCTAGTGATAAACAGCAGACCTGTCATGTTTCTGACAGGTGTCCGTTGTTTTGCAGGAGTTCAGTGGGAAAGATATGATCTGCTCATTTCACATCATCGTAACAAACTCTTCTCAATGGGTCTGATTTATTTTTACAGAAACAATGCTATTCTTGTCTACCTGCTATATCTAATATTATACCGGTATTCATATTTTTGTGGAAATAAATTCTATGCTCTGGGTGCATCCATCATATATGTGACTATGAACAATATGTACAGTAATGTATATGTTTCTTGTAACTGTTAATCTTCAGGTAATATTACATAGCATTATCATTTTATTACTTCTCATAACAAAGATGTATGCCTTTCCTCCCCACAGGAAACTGTTCTTTACAGATTATGGCAATGTGGCTAAAGTTGAACGTTGTGACTTGGATGGAGGGAACAGAACAAGGATAGTTGTTTCCAAAATTGAGCAACCAATTGCAATTGCATTGGATCTTGTTAATCGACTGGTATATTGGGCAGATATCTACCTGGATACTATTGAAGTAGCGGATTATGAAGGAAGGAACAGGCACATAATAGTACATGGGCAAGAGGTGAGTTGATGTTTAGACAACATGAAAAAAGCTATGTGACAGAAGCCTTCATGAATTATTATTAGTGGTCAAATAATGGCATTCTTTATATACTAACTAGCAGAGTACCCAGCTTGCCTGGTCTTCCTACCTATACTTTGTGGGAGAGAATCAGCAACAATGACATTCTCTTCATCATATTTCATCCTCATTTGCTGACCTCACATCCTGTCATTTCTTTTTCATGTCCCATCTTCATATACTGTCCTCATATCCCCTCCTTATTTCCTGTTCACTTATTCCATCCATATCTTTGCCCTCTTATCTCATTCTTATTTTGTGTTCTCATATCCCATCCTCATATCTCGTCCTCGTATACTGTCCTCATTTCCTGTCTTCATATCCCGTCCTCATATCCTTGTGGTAGGAGAAGAGGAAAAAACAGGAACCGGGTTTCAGCGCAATCCACCATTCAGAGGTAGTTCACCAGTCAAAGACAAGGTACCATTTGCAATGTAATAACATTTATTTAGCCAGGTATTGATGCATTTCAGGGCTCTAGGGCCCCTTCTTCAGAATATGATGCCTAATATTCTGAAGAAGGGGCCCTAGAGCCCTGAAACGCATCAATACCTGGCTGAATACATTTTATTACATTGCAAATGGTACCTTGCCTTTGACTGGTGAACTACCTCTGAATGGTGGATTGGGCTGAAACACGGTTCCTGTTTTTTCCTCTTTTCCTACCACAAACATATCGGTAGGTGCATACCCTGACCGATCCCACCCCTATACTCATACGTTGATACTGTGGTTGTGTCCGGCACACAACGCACCAAGGTGAGCACATTGGAATTATTCGGCTATTTAGCCTAATTAGCCTAATTATTCGCCTATTTAGCCTAATCTATACTGTACACCAGACGGTACTGTCCTATGAGGAGCTCTGCCTTTTTGTCTCTATAGATTGCATGCGTCCTCATATCCTGTCCTTTTATCCATCCTTATTTCCTGTTCTCATATCCTATACTAACCTAACTATTCTCTGCATCTGAATGCGGGACAGTCATCAGGATGTTTAAAAGTCCTGGGCAATCTCTGTGATCAGGAGTCCTGTAGACTTATGCCATAGATTTGACTCTACTATATATTAGTAACATGTGTACCAAGTTTGATCCAAATATCTCCAGCCATTTGGTAGTTATGCTGGAATATCCATACATAAATATATACACACACATGTTGAGTTTTCATAAATAAAAAGTGTTATGTGAAGCCCTGCAAAATATAATAATAATAATAGTAATAATAATAATTGTATTATTATTAATATTATTATTATGTAAGCCTTAAAAACAATAAAAAGACTATAAAACAGGGAAAAGTCTCTATCTTTAGTGGAAAAACTTTTGTTGATCTAACTTTACATTCAAGGCCATTGCGATTAAATGGGGCAATTGTTGTTCCCATTACTGTACTTAGTAACTGAACAAATAGTTCCCCACCCCCATTAAGATTTATTGCTGTTTGCAATGTTCTTTAGTGTCTTTCTTTTTTCTTCCTTCATTTTTCATCTTCTTCTTTCTCTAATTCTACCTCCATTGACTTATATGAATATAGTTAAAATGGAAAGGGCTTAGGTTTCACTTATATAAAGAGAATATAATCATTTCGAAATCTCTGTGTGATTGTCTTAACCTGAGGGATAGCCATGAAATTAAAAACCTATTACTATCTCTTCCAAAAGCTAAATGGAGAAGCCTGCCAGTAGTGTGCTTCCCGCAAATGAGAAGAAGTCATTAGCAGCTGTTTCATGTGGGCACAAGTGTTACATTATTTGCTTCTTAGATATTTATGAGGATACTGTTAAACAAATACCAACAAGGGCTTGTGGCATTAAAATTGCTTTTTGTTCCCTCTTGAAAATTACATAAATGCCCAATTTGTTTTGCAAATCTTCAGCCTGAGGATCTTGCAAGCTAACAATGATTTTAAATACATATTTATACATATATTTATTTTGTTTATTTTAAATTGGCAGCATGAAACATATGGTATTAATCTATGGGTTTAGAATATTATTTAAGATGCATGCAAACATTTTTGTGTCATAAAAATGGTTGGTGTATTAGCTTACATGGAATGACAGAAATGTTTTGACAATGCTCCTTGGCAATAAGAAATATTGTACATGCAAATGCAACTGTTCACTTACATGCATTTTGACAGCAGAAAATAAGAAAAATATTGAAACAATAAATTAATATTTATATTAAAAAAAATCTGTGCAGTGAAATAAAGCAATACCCACTATCGGCAAGAATATAATTCAAAACCTAAATTGAACTTTTCTAAATATTTGATAAGACTTCTCATTTTTTTTTTTTGTAGTAAAATTATTAAAGTAAGATCAGTCACCAGTAAATATTTACATCATTTCCAGTGGTTCCAGTGGTTCCATTTTCAATTGTTGACAATGCTCCATATCAGGAAGCTGTGAATCCATGAATCGACAGTTAAATTTGGGTCTGGTCTCGTGGAAATAATAAATTAATGACATGCTTAAAAAATAACAAAGGACATTGTTATACACAACATTGTAAATCTGATGTATCAAAAATGTAAATACATTGATCTGTTTATGAGTATTGGAAACATTTGAAATATTTGTCAAGTGGATTCAATAAGGCTTACAAAGACTTACACTGCTCTCCTGAATACAGTGCAAATTGAGTAAACATAAGTTAAAGTGTTGCAACTTATAATACTTATCGCCTATCGACAGAATAGGGGATACGTGTACAATTGCAGGGGGTTCAACTGCCTTAACACCTAAGATCTCAATAATGGGGACCCACGTCGCACCTCAAAATGGAGCAATGAGCTACACATGAACACTGCAGCTTCATTTATTGTCTATAAAGCTACAAGATATAGCCAAGTACTACACTGGGCTACCTCCTGTGCCTTTATAGGCAATTAATTGACCGGTGGCCGGCATGGGTAAGTCACCATGCCATACAAAGGTGCGACTCGAGACCTAGTGGTAGGACCCCATGCAATCACACACTTATTCCCTATCCAACAAGAGCAGACATAATCAGATGAAATAGTAAGAAAATGTACAGTATTGTCCGTGTAAAAGCAGATGGGAATACAATTTCCCCTACATTATCCTAGGCGATTATTAAAAAGTCCCAGGTCATAAATGATTCTCATCATATGAATAGATCAGGTTATAGTTCCGGATTAGGATCTCTAAATTGTAGAAGAACTAAGGTTGGTCAAATATAAATATAAAACTTTAACTATAGATAAGTTTGAATGATATAAAATAAAAGATAAATAAACAGATAAATAAATAAATGTAAAATGCTAAAATAATTTAACAAGAATATATATAAAATATATATATATTGTAAATATATATGCAAATATTTATATAATGATTTATTTATTTTGCTATTTATTTATTTACTTATTTATTTACTAATTCTTTTTTTAATTGTTTTTGCTTTTTTTTTTTAAAGAAAATAATTATCACAAAACAATTTTCACCTTAAATTCCCATTCTATTTTCGCAGGTTAGTCAAGTGTATGGATTATCTTTGTTTGAAAACTATTTGTATACAACCAACCTGGACACATCCAATATCCTGAAAATGAACAGATTCAATAACACAGATGTACAGTCGCTGCTGATCCTGGAGAATGCCCGTGGTATAAAGATCTATCATAAGCGTGCCCAGCCGTCAGGTAAGCACCACAAGGATTAGTCGGTAAACATAACAAAATTTGAAATTAATTTTCAGAATGTTCTTTATTGAAATAAATAGAAATGCTAATTTATGGACGCTCTCCACCTGGTGCACCATCACAACTCCCAGTATACCCCGACAGCCTGCAGATGTTAACACATACTGAAAACATTGTAGCTATACAGTTGACAGGTGGTGAGGCTGTTGCTTTAAGAGGAGTTATTTACAGCTTCTGTGATGCATCTGGGCTAATATTTTAACAGAACAGGAGTTTCCGCATTTTGTATGCAAAAAATAAAGCAACATATTTTGGTAGCAATATACAAAATTGACATAAATGGGGACAGATAAGAGGCTTTGTATATACCAATGTGCTGTATGCAGGTGATCAGAGACTATTCTCCATAGCTTTCAATATGCATGACTATAGCTACAACAATTTCTTGTTTGGGTATACTTGGTGGTTATAATAATCTAAAATGGCACAAAAGCTTAGTAGTTACTTTCACTCAAAGAGACACCGATTTTTACACGCCATGTTATGTTGCTCAGGACCACACACACTTCAAAGCATGGGACCCAAATGTATTTTCCCACAGATTTAGACATTGACTTAGATGTCATTTCCCCCATTTTTACAACACTGTCTCTCACCACAAGGCTTCATTAAAGACCACACCCTTTCTCCTCTGCCAAAGGTAGAGCATAGTTGAGTATACCTGGAATCTTTTTATAGGGACCCTACTTTACCTACCCTCCACTGCCTACCAGGTCAAGCCCGCTGCTTAAAGGACTGTCCAATGGGGTCTACTCTCTAAATCCCCACATAGTCGGACACACTTACAGGTTAACCATATAGGACTGACTTTGTCCCAAATGTACCTAGTGCAGACACCCACATCCATGGCCAGTGCCATTGCACAGCATAATAGAAGTACTCCTTCCCTAGCTCACTGCAAGTACTAGAGCCCATACTTGGACTCTCTATGGTGGTTGGCAGCCCAAGAGGTCTTTATTTCTGTTGCTGACCAGTGCATTCCAACATGTCCATCACTATGGCAGCCACATTGCAACCCTTTCTCTACTTTACCCGTTCCCTTTCCCCTCGCTCTCCCTCTTTGATTGACAGCTAGGGCAGCATTGGGATTGTGGTGCACATACGGTGAGTCTGTAAAGCAACTGCTGGCCCTGGCAATCTCGCCACTAGGACATAGTGAGTCTTAGCTGTCCATCCTAAGAGGGGTAGGGTGGATAGGAAAAGGAAGTGGGTAGAGGCATTGCAATTAGGACATGGCTTGTTTACTCTTGGGTCAGCAATAAAATACTTTTTTTTCTACATGGCACCAATGGAGATGCTACATACACGTATCATTGCTGTAATACCTTAAAATTCCTGATGACAGATTCCCTTTAAGATATACATATTTACAGTCAAATTACAAAACAACATCCACTGAGCAGTCACTCAAGTATAAAGTAGCCACATAAAGGATATGGTCCTGTAACTGTTTGTTTACCTCACACCCTCCAAACTGCTGCTTTAGGATGTGAAATACTAAATATAGTAAGTGTTAAGACACATTTATGTGCACATGTAAATTTGTCTTAATGGGGTGGACACTTTAAAAATGTTTAACCACTTTGTAGCAATAAACAAGTTGATGAATGAAGGATCCTAAATGTTCTTATTGAAATTATTATGTTTAATTCATGACAAACAGTTAAGGCAGTCATTGGTAAAATAACATCAATTTTGTTGTCAGTGACTTTTGCGTACTGAAGTAAATAATGTTTATTTTAAAAAGCAATTTGCGCGTGATGTTTGACATGATTTCTTGCAGTCAGGAGCCATGCATGTGAAATAAACCCAGATGGCATGCCGGGGGGCTGTTCGCACATCTGTTTGCTCGGATCAAGCTACAAAACAAGGACCTGCCGATGCAAAACTGGATTTAGTCTGGCAAGTGATGGAAGGTCCTGCAAAAGTATGTAAACAATCAAGTGTATTCTAGGGCAAAACAAGGCAGCAGAGAGAGAGAAAATACAGTTTGATGGCACGTAGCGCAAATGTTTGCAGAATGTTTTAAATGGAAATGAGCCAGGATGTGAAGATACAGTCATAGAGAGATGCAAATGACTTGTGGTCTGTTTGACTTCTGTCCATTCATTGGCAAGTATAGTTAGCCACTTTAAATAAAAATAACAAACAATATATTAGATACTGGCTGGATATTTTTGACATTCTTAAATTTTAACGTGAATGCTTACTTTCACATCATAAAAATATTTGGTTTGTTTTAGGCTATGTTCACACAGTTTTTTTTTTTTCAGACATACTTTATTTTAAACCAAATGTGATCGTAAAATGTGTGTCCATTTTAGACTCTATTTAAGTCTATCGAAAAGGGGTTCATCTGGGCACACAGTATATAAAATACCCCTGAAAAAAACACAGTGTGAACATAGCCTTACATAAAAAAAAAAAAAAAACATTCAAATTAATTTCTTAATATTTCTTGATAGCTGTCAGTTTTCCTTAAACAGAAGTTCCAAATTGCCTGCATGGATACATAGGTAAAAGATACAAATCCCCCACCAGTAGGGGGAGCTAAGGAGCTTACTGCATACTGATTTGACATTGAAGTTAATCATTAAACAATATTCTTTAAGCTCCGAAGCTTTGTATCGGAAATACTGAGCTACAACTCTATAAAGATATATTATGGAATTAAATAATACGAAATGTTGGACCTACGATCAACACTGTGTTAAAAAAAAGTGGATATTTGCCATAAGACAAATGTCATATCTGGCAATTTAGCTCTGCATATATTTAGCTACATGCCAGAATAGGTATTTAAAGTCAATATCAATCATTTAACAGTATTTTTAGGTCCAAGTTTCTGTTCTCATTTATTTCCCCATGTATCCTTATAGCCATAAGAGCTCAATTTTTCTAAAACAGGACCCTCAATCTTGTGTCTTCCTTTGCATAGTCAGTAAAAGTGTATATCAAGTGATGATCCATTGCCAGGTTATTTGTTTAAGACTCACTGGCAACTTCTGATCCCAAGACTATCACAATCTGGATATGTGTTCCCAGAAGTACAATGCAAGTCTATGGGACCTCTGCCAAATCTGTCTCCATATCACAAGTGTAAGGCTTAGAAGTTGCCAGGCATTTTTTAACAGTTTGCCTGCCACCTTATCATTACTGGATGTAGTCTTTAAATCAGTGGTCTCAAACTGTGGCCCTCCAGATGTTGCAAATCTTCAACTCCCAGCATGCCCAGACAGTTAACAGCTGTCTGGGCATGCTGGGAGTTGAAGTTTTGCAACATCTGGAGAGCCACAGTTTGAGACCACAGATTTAAATGTTATAATGTAAATTAAATGTAATAATTTATGATTTAAGGTGTCTGTACACATTACAGAAGCTTTGACTGAGCCCAATAATTACGGCAGAACCTGAAAATCATCTAATGGTCTCCCAACTCTCAATCAATAGCAGAGGTCAGGAAGACTATGTTGGAGATGCCAAATTTCAACTACTCACTTATATTGTTCCTGGGAATTAGAACAATATATACATGCATATAAATGCTGTGTCAATAATATAGTCCAAAATAATTGAATGCCATTATAGGCCAGTAGCTGACGCTTCAGACATCTTATCCCCTATACTTTTGATAGGGGATATAATGTCTGGGGGTTGAGTACCCCTTTAACATCATCAGGATACACACGTATTTGGACGTGACAAGAGATATAACTATAAAGCTGACCAGGTATCGAGCACAAATCACTAACAAAAAGCAACTAGCCTAACAACTAACTAAGAGGAAAGGTAGGTAGTCATGGTGCCAACGTGTCAAAAAGGTTAAAATAGACCAGATTGGTAGTATATTTCTAATACGAATAACAGGAGAACGGGAAACGACAAAAAGGCAGAGCAATAAGAAAAAATGTTCCAGAATTGTTATTACACAAAGAATACAAGTATTTACTAAAACAGACTGGTCACAAAAAAAATTTTTGGGTTCAGGCTTTAAAGGGTCCAAAGGATAGGGGATAAGATGTCTGATCACGGGGGGCCCACTGCTGGGGATAGGGGATAAGAAGTTTTTGCCCGGAATACCTCTTTAACTTATGTTATAGTTTGTAGTCTATAGTATTGCAGGATACAACTACACCTCTCTCATTTTTTTGCATTTGCTTAATCTCTCTCTGGGAAAAAAAATATATATATGTACTCCAAAGAAGCCGCAGCACACCCAGGTAGCATATGGTGCAAAATAAGTGAGTTTTTATTGGCCCATGTTATGTCATAACATGGGCCAATAAAAGCTCACTTATTTTGCACCATATGCTACCTGGGTGTGCTGCGACTTCTTTGGAGTACTTATCGATGGACACGGTCTGCAACTGGGACCACAGTCATTGCTTGCACCCCTGATTATTTCAGCTATATATCTGAGGTTGTGCTGCTTACCTTGCATTTGTATGTATGTATATATATATATATATATATATATATATATATATATATAATTATTATTATTATTATTTTATTTATTTATACATTTTTTGTAAATTTCCTGTATTTCACAAGATGGCTCTAAAAAATATTCCCATTCCTAATCTGTCATGAGCTTGAGACTGTGTAGGAGTTAATAGTAGGTTCTTAAAAACGACACAGTAGTTGTAGACTTTGGTTCCAGGTGACGTGGTGATAGCTGGCAACCTATGTAGGGTGGAATGAAATGGCTAAATACTAATTACAAGTGTAGGAAGCGGGATGCCTTTAGGCGATCTAATGTGGATTTAACTGCTTTGTAAATATAAAACTGCCTTGTATCATTTTCTAGCGCAGAGCGCTCCTGTTTACATCCGTGCGCTTAATGAATGTAGTATTTAATCATAGATGACATCAAAGCTAAAATCTAATGAGTTGTTAAATTAAATGTCTGCAACGCAAAATCATCGATTTTACACTTGATGCAAAGTTATCATATAGGATCCGTCATGTTTTCGGTGAGTGGAGAATTTAAATTAATTAAAAAAAAAATATTTAATATCTAAGAATAAATGTATTTATTTAGTTTACAATAAACAGATAAGTTGTCTTATATTCTATTAGAGAATTCTAAATTAATAAAGAGGTTGTTCCCAACTTAAGACCAGACCATCCATGAAATATACAGAAAGCTCATTGATCTCAATAGTGACAGTGTAATGTCAAGACTATCTCGGAAGCACAGTGCAAGTCTATGGGACCTCTGCCAAATCCATCTCCATATCACAAGTTTAAGGCTCAGAAGTTGTCAGGCAATTTTTAACTGTTTTTCTGCCACCTGATCATCACTGGATGTAGTCTTTAAATCAGTGATCTCAAACTATGGCCAACGGCTGTCTGGGCATGCTGGGAGTTAAGGTTTTGCAGCATCTGGAGGGCCACAGTTTGAGACCACTGCCATAGACTGTAGTGGATTACTGAGGTCCTTACATCAGGACAACCTGTAACCATTTTTTTTTTTTACTGGGGATTGTCACATAATAGGGTAGTTTTAAACACAGATTTTTGTAGATGTTTTTGAGCCAATACCAGGGGTTAATTCAAAAGTAAAGAGGAATATAAAGGAATGACCTTATACTTCTCCTCCCAGCTCCCACCTCAATACTGGAACCAAATCTGCACCAAAAAATGCTGTGTGCGACACCAGCCTTATAGTGGTTAATCCATTGAAATATAATTTTTATCTTTCAAATAAAACTTTTGTTTCTTTTTTTACAGAACCTAAGAATGAATTGTTCCTATTTTATGGGAAAGGTCGTCCGGGAATAATCAGGGGGATGGACCTCAACACCAGAGTGTCTGATGAATATATGACTCCTATAGAAAATTTAGTCAACCCTCGTGCTTTGGATTATCATGCAGAATCCAACTATATATATTTTGCGGACACCACCAGCTTTCTCATTGGCCGACAGAAGATTGACGGGACAGGGAGAGAAACTATCCTTAAAGATGGTAAGTGACTGAGGTCAAGGTTTGGGTAAAAAGCCCCCGGGTCGTGTTGGTATTTTGTCATTGTCCATGATGGTTAGTGCTGTGTCTCATAATAACGATAACTTTAGGAAAAATTATTCCATGAGTCGCTGTCAATATTCTTTTCAGCCTTTAATAAGTTATCTTAGTTTATCATGATCTGAAAACTAGCAGATTTTACTCTAATTCTTACTACATATTATTAAATTAGTTACATTATTTTATTATACAAATTAAATGCATACATTATTATTATTATTATTATTTATTTATTTTAATTACTATATCATATAGTACACAATTAATACAGTTTTATGATTGGTTTTATCAACCAGTCACACAGTAAACAATGGTAAAGGTAATCTTACATACAGATGTAGTGCTGGCCATAGTGAAGGCAGCGGTATTAAGTAAGGGTAGGAGTCCCTGTATGCACCTTTCATGGCTCACTACTCTGAAATGGTGCACTGCAGAAACAGTGTAGCCTGAGGCAGATGTGTTTGATGGCTGTCAAACCTGTAATCCAGAAAGTCATGAAGTTATACAAAGACAAAGAAAACACAATTTTGTAGTGTAAGGCCCTGTGCCCACTTGTATCATGGCTTTCATTAAAGGGGTATTCCGGGCAAAAACATTTTATCCCCTATCTATGGGAGGGAGCGTGACGGCCATCATGCCCCCTCCCATAGACATTAAGGGAGGGGGCGTGGCGTGACGTCACATCCCCAGTCCCAGAAACCCTGAGGTTTCTGAAACTGGGGATTCAGCACCCTCATAGAATGCGGGTGCTGCAGGGAGATCGCAGGGGGTCTCATCAGCCCCCCCCCCCCCCCCCCCGCAATTAGGCATCTTATCCCCTATCCTTTAGATGGGGGATACAATGTTTTTGCCCGGAATACCCCTTTAATATTAGAGTTATGACAGCTATGACAGGTCCATTGTGAAATTGTCCCCGTTGACTAATGATCACTTGGTTGCATGATTCCCATTGACTAATGATGACCTTGTTTCTATTGACCTATTATGACTTGGTTGTTTGGTTCCCATTGAATTATGATGACTTGGTGGCATGGTTCCTATTTAATTATGATGACTTGATTGCATGGTTCCCATTAACTAATGATGACTTGGTTGCATGGTTCCCATTGACTAATAATGACTTTGTTGCATGATTCCCATTGACTAATGATGACCTTGTTTCTATTGACCTATTATGACTTGGTTGTTTGGTTCCCATTGAATTATGATGACTTGGTGGCATGGTTCCTATTTAATTATGATGACTTGATTGCATGGTTCCCGTTAACTAATGATGACTTGGTTGCATGGTTCCCATTGACTAATAATGACTTTGTTTCTTTTGACCTGTTATGACTTGGTTGCATGGTTCCCATTGACTAATGATGACTTGATTGTATGGTTCCCATTGAATTATGATGACTTGGTTGCATGGTTCCTATTTACTTATGATGACTTGTGTAGAGATGAGCGAATTTACAGTAATTCTATTCGTCACAAACTTCTCGGCTCAGCAGTTGCTGACTTTAGCCTGCATAAATTAGTTCAGCTTTCAGGTGCTCCAGTGGGCTGGAAAAGGTGGATACAGTCCCAGGAGAGAGTCTCCAGCCCACTGGAGGACCTGAAAGCTGAATCAATTTATGCAGGATAAAGTCAGCAACTGCCGAGCCGCAAGGTTCGTGACGAATTGAATTACTGTAACTTCACTCATCTCTAATGACTTGGTTGCATGGTTCCTATTAACTTATGATGACTTGGTTGTATGGTGGTTGCCATTGACTTTTGATGACTTGGTTGCATCAAATTTCTGTTTGCAAATTTATTTCCCAGCAATATATACATTATGGCGGCGATTTACCAAAACCTGTCCAGAAGAAACGTAGCCCAGTTGCCCATAGCAACCAATCAGATCGCTTCTTTCATTTTGCAGAGGCCTTGTTAAAAATTAAAGAAGCAAGTTGATTGGTTGCTATGGGCAACTGGGCAGCTTTTCCTCTGGACGGGTTTTGACAAATCTCCCCCTATATTCATATGGGTCAAAGCTCAGTGTTTCATTTTTGGAGCTCCAAATCCATCGCTTTCTCTCACACAACCATAGTTCAATGACATTTTTTGCTGCTTGCTGCCACTATTTGGAGCAGCTTAGTAGCTTACTGCACACAGAAGTATACAGTGTATTTCTTACTTTGTTTAAATGTATACTGTGTATTTCACCGCAGTATTAAAAAGATCAACCGATCCTGACACAAGAACCGTAAAGACCTTCTCTTGTAAAGCAGCAACAAAGGGGTTAAATGATTGAAAAGTTTAGCTTAAGTCTAACAAATTGACGCTATCGACCAGAAATGTAGGATAAACATTCTGAGTGATTGCTAAATAATATACTTATTGCTCTGTTTTTGTTTTCTATATTGTAATGTGGTATAATGGTCTGTTGTGCTTAGCAGCTAATTACAGGTATGGGTGATAGTCTTTGTGGATATTACAATACCTGTCAGATGTGTTTATGATGAAGCAATCACTCTGCTTTTAGTGAATTAAAAGTTGTTACATTGAAATAAAAAATAAAAAAAACAAACATAACAAAAGTACACATCAAGACTAGATGTGTCGGAGCTGTCAGGAGTAAATGAACCTGACATAACTGTAAAGAACAGAATAGACCTTTTGTTCCCATTATAACTACTGTGCTTTGAAATCTGGAATTGAAATGTTCTCAATAATAAGATAAACATCATTAATTTGTCATTTGTCAAGTAAATCCTATGCAATGTTATTGAAGCTTGTAGTCAGAGGAATGTATTAGTCAGCACTAAGACCTTCACCAGTCTCCAAAATGTAGGACTCTAACTCTCAATCTATCATGGTGCCCCTTAAGTTTTTTAAGAAAGTTTCTTGAAATGGCATTAGAGGAATATATGGTATATTGCATTTAATTGACTTTATTTGAGTTAAAGGGGTACTCCGGTGCTTAGATATATTATCCCCTATCCAAAGGATAGAGGATAAGATGCCTGATCGCGGGAGTCCCGCTGCTGGGGACCACCGGGATCTTGCACGCGGCACCCCGTTTGTAATCAGTCCCCGGAGCGTGTTCGCTCCGGGTCTGATTACCACCGACCACACAGTCGGCGGCATGTGATGTCACGCCTCCGCCCCCATGTGACGTCACGCACCGCCCCTCAATGCAAGCCTACGGGAGGGGCCGTGATAGCGATCCTTTGGATAGGGGATAAGATGTCTAAGCACCCCTTTAAAGCATTAGGCTAGGTCTACACAGTGTTTTTTCAGGTGTATTTCATTTGTAACAATGTCAAACATATGAATTCAAATAAACACATCTTTCTATTTTTCCTTATTGTCATCCTGACGACATGGTGCTTCTATACACCATATTCATGAAAATGGGAACTCTATCCAACTATCTACACCAAAAAAAATGAATTCAAAAACCACCTTTCCTTTTTTTTTTATTGCATATTTATTGAAACAATTAAAATATATCTTGTATAAATAAATAAATACTAGATTAGATAAACTTCAAGGAAATCCAGAAATGATGAGGGGGTACACCACTCAAGACATAAGTGCCTTATGTCACATGTCACTTATCTATAACAATTAATATCATAAGATGTTGCAGAATCTTGTAATAAAAAGGTAGTTTTTGAACTCATTTTTTTATGTGTGGGTATTTGTAAAAATGTGTTAGCAAAATTGGGCCTTCATGTTTCAGCAATAATGGTCGTGTGAACTTTGCCTAAGCCAACATGTCTGAAAGAAGGCAGGAGCCAGCGCTGTGAGTCTTCAGAATTTATTCAAGGTAAAAGCAAGGAACAGGATAGTTACACATACCGACACACAGGGAGGATAGTGACGCGTTTCAGGTCACGTGACCCTTTGTCAGACAGATACAAGGTGAGAAAGACACACCTTTTTGTATGGTGATTCACAGGTGCGGCTTGTGTGTCAGCAGAGAAAACTCCCATTAACCCTCAATGAACCGGACATTGTGAATTGCACCTAACAATAGATACAAAGGTATGGAAACAACATAACATGATGCATAGAAATAAAAAACATTTCATAAATGTTTGATTACCAAAAATCTGAAAAAACTCTAATTTCAGCAAAAAAAATGTATAGAAACAAAGGTGTGGGGCAACCCTTAATCGTAATATAGAATAATGTCTGATCTTAAGTTCAGACCATGTGGCTGATAACTATGTATGTTATATATCCCAAAAAAATTCTCGATTACAAAGGCTTTTAATCTGATCTCCACCTGGCTTCTGCTTGTGTACCAGTTCTATGCCATGAAACGAAAAGTGGGACATCGACATTGTGTTGATCTCGAAAATGTTTTGATGCGCTGGAAATGTTCACCTGGTGGGGATTTAAAATACTTCTGACATGTTCTTGGATCCTAAGTTTAAAGGGGTACTCCGGTGGTCAACGTGTTTTTCCATTTTTGACTTACCCTATTTGTTTTGTTTCATTTCTATTCTTGTTGTTTAGCCTACTCTATTTCTGTCCTTTGTTGTCTTTTTATCCCCCACTTTGTTTTCCTATCTTTGCTTCTATTTCCTGTTTCTTGCTGTGCTGAAAACTACAAATCCCAGCATGCCACATGCCTTGCTGGTTTGGGGCGGCTCCTTTTTTTTTTTGTTTGTTTGTTCCGCCCTTTACCCATCCTACTATTTTCCCGGGTCAGCCCCCTTATACACAGCACACTAATATAATCAGCCTTGGTTGGGATACACTGGCATACACACACAAAAGGGACTACAACTCCCAGCATGTGTCATTCATGAGTCTTCAGTCTGTGGTATAACACCAACATGCTGCCTCTGTAGTCTCCTGGGGGTTGTAGTTCACCACACCTCTGTAGGGCATACACCAGTGTTTCCCAACCAGGGTGCCTCCAGGTGTTGCAAAACTACAACTCCCAGCATGCCCTGACAGCCTTTGGGCATACTGGGAGTTGTAGTTTTGCAACATCTGGAGGCACACTGGTTGGGAAACACTGGTGTAACATGATGTGTATGCTGAATAGGCTAGAACAGTGTTTCCCAACCAGTGTGTCTCCAGCTGTTGCAAATCTACAACTCCCAGCATGCCCAAAGTCTGTCAGGGAATGCTGGGAGTTGTAGTTTTGCAACAGCTGGAGGCACACTGGTTTGTAAACACTAGCATGCATACACACAACAGGGACTACAACTCCCAGCATGTGTCATTCAGGAGTCTCCCCTCCCCCTTCACATATAGAGATCATTCCCAGTATGAGATTTATTCCCCTGCAGTCCATACATCCCCAGCCCGTGCACCTTCTCATCCTCCCCTTCAGACAACACTTATCTTCTCTGTGTTCCTTCTCCTGTGCAGACCTGCGTCCTCAGAATACAGAGCAGGGGGGAGGGGAGGTGAGGAGCTGTGTACTCAGCTGGATGAGATGAGGGGGCGTGGCTTATTTTTCTCATACAGACAGAGAAAAAAAAAAAACAACGCTGTGACATCTTGTCCACAACAGACTCAGAACTGTGGACAACAGTAAAAGAAAACCCTCTGAACTACAGAACTTCCTGCCCAACAAACAGGTAAGAAAAACACATACACGCTGCCAAAACATATAACACATGTATATTGCAAAAAAACTAAACTTGCAAAGAAGATGCCATATAGTCAAAAAAATCAACCACCAGAGTACCCCTTTAAGTGGACGTTTAGTGCTCCCTATATAAGAAAGCTGGCATGTTCTACAAATAATTCTGTATACCACGAATGGTGTCTGGCAATTAATGAAGGACTTTATTGGCAATGTGTGTTGGTCAGAAAACCCTGGTGTGAACGTGCACTTATGGGCAAATCTGCAAACCACACATCTTGAATTGCCACAGGGATAAAATCCCTTGACCTTAAGCCAGGTATCAGAACGTGAGGACTGATTAGGTAACATGCTAGGAGATAACAAATTGCCTAAAGTGGGGGCCCTTCGGGAAGAAAAATTACATCCATGCTTGATGTAAAATAGGAAGATATTTTTTAATAATGTGGGTAACTTGATGGTATTCATTGCTGAAGGTGGTGACAAACGAAACTTTGGATGTTCTGTTCAGTGTATTCACACATTGCGATTTAGACACCAGCAGTGAATCCCTATCTTTGTTACTGACTATAGATCGAGCCCGATCTATAGTCTACCAAGGATACCGTCTGTCTCTCAGTCTAGAACTAACCACTAGTTAAAGTGGAAGAACAATTTCATTTAGCTCTTGTAAACTCTCCTACAGGAACTGATTTCATAGTATGTTGAGGAGGACAGGTTATTCGGGCAGCAGATCAGGGGGGGGGGGGGGCAGTGATATGTATGAATAGGTCACTTTATTGTCAGCTGAATAGAACCCTTTTAGGTGATACCAGTACATACAGTTGCTTGAAGTCTGATCCTACGGTGATGTTCACCAAGGATCTCACTCAACTTCTGAATACAGGACTACATATGGGGGGGTCATTTCTCAGAAACAATATGACTACATTCTAGCATCTAATCCTGTCACCCCGGTTTTCCACTCACTCCCAAAGGTTCACAAGGGCCGATTCCCAACCCCTATGAGGCGGGCATCGGCTCTTTAAATGAACATTTGTGTGAGTGGGTGGATTCTATTCTTCAGCCCCTGGTACCATGATGCCCTAGCTATATCAAGGACACCCAACATTTACTATCCATTGTCAGCCAGCTTGAATGGACAAGTTCCTATTCCTGGCTCACAATGGATATTGAATCTTTGTATTCATCTCTGCCATATGCATTATCTGTACATTTTATCACATCATTTTTTTTATGTTTGAGGATCAATTTTTCATACAAAAAACGGAAGTCCTCTCGCTCTGCAGCAAACTTATATGTTTTCTGGTGGGAACTTCAATACACTTTTTGTGAGGATAACCCTTTTTTTTCAGACATTGTTTGGTACGGGCGATTTGTGGATGACGTCATTATCATCTGGTCATCCACACAGGACCGCGTACACAGTTTCATTGACTATGTGAACAACAATTTTCACAATTAGTTTTTTACCTTTTCCTGGCATGAAAAAGAGGTCCCGTTTTTAGACATTTTTCTTTCTGCAGACAATAATAAGATACATACCTGTATATACAGAAAACCCAGTGCTGGTAATACCTTGTTAAGAGCTGAATCCTGTCATCCTCAATATACTATAAAATCTGTTCCTGTAGGAGAGTTTACAAGAGCTAAACAAAATTGTTCTTCCACTCATTCAGTTCTGAATCTATAAAGGTTAGTTCTAGACTGAGAGACAGACGGTATCCTTGGTGGACTATAGATCGGGCTCGATCTATAGTCAGTAACAAAGATTGGGATTCACTGCTGGTGTCTGAATCGCAATGTGTGAATACACTAGACAGAACATCCAAAGTTTCTTTTCTTTTCATGGCATAGAACTGGTACACAAGAAGAAGCCAGGTGGAGATCGGGTTAAAAGCCTTCGTAATCGCGACATTTTAAGATCAGACATTATTCTATATTACGATTAAGGGTTTCCCCACACCTTTGTTTCTATATATTTTCTATTGTTGTTTTTCTTTCATTTCTATTAATCAAACATTTATGAAATGTTTTTTATTTCTATGTATCATGTTATGTTGTTTTCATACCTTTGTATGTATTGTTAGGTGCAATTCACAATGTCCGGCTCATTGAGGGTTAATGGGAGTTTTCTCAGATGACACCCAAGCCGCACCTGTGAATCACCATACAAAAAGATGTGTCTTTCTCACCTTGTATCTGTCTGACGGAGGGTCTCGTGACCTGAAACGCGTCACTATCCTCCCGGTGTGCCGATATGTGTAACTATCCTGTTCCTTGCTTTTACCTCGAATACATTCTGAAGACTCACAGCGCTGGCTCCTGCCTTCTTTCCTACATACTGTTTGTGGAGACTGCCGGGCGCTCGGATTAGGAGAAGCTGACTCCCTCTCTCATTTGTCTTTAAGCCAACATGTCACTTATTTATGCAGATGTAAAAAAATGTTCCATATTTTTACATATTGGCCCTGATTTACTATTGTAAACCTAACCTATTTTGTCGGGTTGTGAAAAAAAACCAAAAAGGGTTGAGACGGCGGAGAAATTTGGCATGGTCATTTTAAAGGGGGCGTGGCCCCAAACATTTTTGAACCCCCCCCCCCCCCCATATATTTACTGAGGTTTCCACAGAAAATGTGGTGGATTTGAGCTGAGGAAAACCCGACAGATCAAAGCATGTGTTAAAAAAGAAAAATGTTGGGAAAAGTGCAAAACGTAGGGAAAATAAGTAAATACCGTGAAAAAATATCTGTTGGGAAAATAAAGACACAAATAAAACTACACTCCACTCTTAGTAAATCAGGGCCATTGTATGCACAGACACATAGACTTACATTGTGTCACTTTCCTATAGACTTACAGTCAGCTCAGGCTAAGTTAAAGGGGTAAAGGGGTGCTTTATGCTCCAGAGGAAGTTATTTTCTTTTTGAATTTCCTTTCTGTCTGACCACAATGCTCTCTGCTGATACCTCCGTCCATGTCAGGAACTGGCCAGAGCAGAAGCAAATCCCCATAGCAAACCTATCCTGCTCTGTACAGTTCCTGACATGGACAGAGGTGTCAGCAGAGAGCACTGTGGTCAGACAGAAAAGAACAAAAAAACTCTCTCTGGAGCATACAGCAGCTGATAAGTACTGTAAGGATTAAATTGTATAATAGAAGTAATTTACAAACCTGTACAACCTTGTTTAACTTTAATTTATAAATCTGTTTAACTCTGGCACTAGTTGATTTGAAAAAAAAAATAAAAAATTCCACCAGAGTATCCCTTTAACGCGGACGCTGTGCTCCAAATTGTTTATGATTCGTTCAGCTCTTTTTTTTTCTTCTTGCGGCAAACAGATTGTAAATAGGTTGAAGAACAACTGACACCAGTCCTGACTGATCCCATTGACTTGAATGGGGTCTCTCAGTTGTCCAGTATTTTCGAACGTAGATTATTAAAGGGGTACTACCGAGCTGACAACTTATCCCCTATCTAAAGACCCCCACGATCTCGCACGCAGCACCCCGCTCTCATCAGAGCGAACATCCGCTCCAGGTCTGATGACGGGGTCGGTGATCGTGACATCACAGCTCCGCCCCCATGTGACTTCACTCCCCGCCCCCTCAATGCAAGTCTATGGCAGGGGCGAGACAGCTGTCTCGTCCCCTGTCATAGACTAACATTGAGGGGGCGGAGGGTGACGTCACATGGGGGCGGAGCCG
This sequence comes from Hyla sarda, assembly GCF_029499605.1. Lineage (NCBI taxonomy): Eukaryota > Metazoa > Chordata > Amphibia > Anura > Hylidae > Hyla > Hyla sarda. The sequence goes on along the minus strand of NC_079196.1, from coordinate 26,404,383 downwards.
TGACATCACGATACTCCGACCCCGTGATCGGCAGTCATCAGTAGACATGTGCAATTCGTTTCGGAATGAATACTAAACTTAACGAATTTTCCAGTTTTCGGGTGTTTGTTACAATCCAAATGCACGAAAAAAAAAATCAAATATTTCCGAAAAAGAATACGAATATACAGTTAACAAATGCATTCGTTATCAGTAAACCGAATGTAAGGCATGAATTAGATTTTTTTCATTGGGTTTACCTGAGGAAAACTTGCCTTCCTAAACAGAGAAAACTGCAAAAAAAATGTGAACACAACAAGAATCCTAAGGTAACACCTGCTATTTATTACAAAAGAGGATCAGCAAGTGAAACTAATGTGCATTTCGTTTAGTAATGAATGCTAAATTTAACGAATTTTACAGATATAACAAAAGATCCTAATTAACGAATGCATTCGATGTTATTAACGAATGCATTCGAAAACTAAAGAAATTTTCGCGGATGCATCCAAAAACCGAATATCACGAATGCACAGCATTCCGAATATTCACGGAACTGAAAATTTTTAAGAAACGAAAACGAACAAAACGAAAAAAAAACAAAATTTTGGGTTACGCACATGTCTAGTCATCAGACCCGGAGCAATGTTCGCTCCGGGGCCTGATGAGAGCGGGGTGCTGCGTGCGAGATTGCGGGGGTCCCCAGCGGCGGGACCCCGCGCAATCAGGCAACTTATCCCCTATCCTTTAGATATCGGATAAGTTGTCAGCACGGTAGTACCCCTTTAACCCCTTTAGTTGAGTGGAGAAAAAAGACCAAATATTTTGTTCTCCCCTCAACTTCTGTCCTTCTAACAGACTGTCCAACAGAGCTCTTATTACCAGAGCACAACGGCCATGTTAACCCAATAATGACGTATGGCAATCGTGATAAGAATGGTATTTCACTGATATTGTTGTGGACTAATCATTTCCAGAGGACAACTCCTCTCTTTGTCCGAACCTGTTTACAATGTTTCATACATGACTATTCTGGAAACTGTTATGTAAAGCTAGAGTGAAGGCATCAATCCAAATAGAGTCGGATGGCAAATTTATTTCCTTGTGGGTTATTGTGTTAAAACAGATCTTGACAATGTGGAAGGAATAGCGGTGGACTGGATTGGGAATAATCTCTACTGGACAAACGATGGACACAAGAAAACTATCAACGTTGCTCGGCTGGAGAAGGCGTCGCAGAGCAGGAAAACTTTATTGGAGGGAGACATGTCACATCCCAGAGGAATCGTGGTGGATCCTAACAATGGGTACGAGCTTTGTCATTTACATTGGGGTATTTAATTCTGGGGACTTAGAATGTGGCCCTCCAGATGTTGCAAAACTTCAACTCCCAGCATGCCCGGACAGCCATTGGCTGTCCGGGCATGCTGGGAGTTGAAGTTCTGCAACATCTGGATGGCCACAATTTGAGTCCACTGATTTAAAGGGTTGTTCCAGGATATTTTTTATTTGACTATGCCATAGTGGCTGTAAACTTAGTGTAGTTCATGATATAGTGCCTGTTCCTGTGTTTGATGGTGGTTTCGCTATTCTTAGGTGATCTTTGCCCCAATATTTATTTTTGACAGCATACAAAATGAGTGTCATCTAAGGTTTTCCCAGGTTGCAGTGCGGCCCGAGACATTACATCACTAGTCAGGTGTTCAAAGGAGCCTGACTGCTTCAGTAGGTGAAGTGACCGCTGGGTAGGAAGGAGATTATTCCGCAGGGAATTGTAGTTTTGCAGCAGCTGGAGGCACCCTGGTTAGAAAACACTGGTCTATTGTTCACAATAGAGATGAGCAAATTTACAGTAAATTCGATTTGTCATGAATTTCTCGGCTCGGCAGTTGATGACTTATCCTGCATAAAATAGTTCAGCTTTCAGGTGCTCCTGTGGGCTTGAAAAGGTGGATGCAGTCCTAGGAGACTCTTTCCTAGGACCATATCCACCTTTTCCAGCCCACCGGAGCACCTGAAAGCTGAACTAATTTATGCCGGATAAGTCATCAACTGCCAAGCCGAGAAGTTTGTGACGAATCCAATTTACTGTAAATTCGCTCATCTCTAGTTCACAACAAAGCATGGAAGGCAGCACAACTGTGCTTCAATGAGTGGGATGGCTGATGTGTGGGAGGGAGTAAAGGGACCTCACACTTACAAACAAGGAATTCTAGGACTTGTAGTTGAAGAGAGGGGACTCCAACAGGAAATAGTCATTTCACAAAAAGAAATCAGCAGCGTTATACTGGAATCACAACATAGCCATTTAGCCCCAAGACAACAACAAGATCCTTCCTAAGCATGTCCATTACTGTCTGGCAGGTAAGTACTAAAATCACCCTATGGTGGATAACCCCTTTAATTGGATTTGACTCAGTGGCTGATAGATCTGAATTCCTTATTTATAAAATATCTTATCCACCCCTACATGCCGGCTTCATCATTTATGTCATTCACTAAACGTGTAGCAATTACTTACCTGTCAGATGCTTCATCAAACTCATTTACTACCCGGCTATTCAGATAGTAAATTCATTCGATATTTCACATCGGAAGTGACAGATTTCCAGGAATTAAATGTGTCAAAATTTCAGGGGAATTAGACGTCGGAAGATTTAATTTCCATTGGAAGAGGAGGAATTAAACGAATGGGAAAAATGTCAACAAAGTAATGTTGATCCAATTGGTCATAGATTGAGTTATTTTATCTATTATAGAAATGCAATGTTCCCATTCATGTGACTATAAATGTCAAGATCATCATTTTTTTTTTTTATATTTTAAGTTATGGTTAAAGGTTTTATCCAGCAATAAAAAAAAAAACAGAGGTGATTTCTTTCAAATACCGCTCCATGCCTGTCTCCAGGTTGGGTGTGGTTCTGCAGCTCAGTTCCATTGAAGTGAATGGAGCCAAGTTGTAATACCAAACACAACCTGGGGGCAGACAGGAAGCGGTCTTTGAAAGAAATTAGGTCTGTTTTTCAATTCTTGGATAACCCCTGTAATACTAGATTTTTGTAGGTAGGACATTGATCCAGAGATTTTTTCTAATTGACATATATGGAATAAGGAAGACATTTTTCTCTATCATGAAGCAATTGGTGTCTGCCTCCATAAGGGTATGTTTACACTATGGACTCCATCTGGTGCCCACCCACAAAATCCTCCGGCCATAGAACCACCCGGCCCTGCACCATCAACATTGACACCAGTGCAGTTGGCATGTCACATGTTCATTCTTTCAGCAGAACAATTTCAACAGCGCAATTTCCACCAATGCAAAAGTTCCCACCGCAGAATTCCAGAGCGCAACTCCGTGCACAGAAATTCTGTAGGAACTCCAAGGTGTGAACAGACCCTTAGGATTTTCTTTTTCTTGCCTTTCCCAAGATAAGTGGTCTTCAACCTGTAGCCCTCCAGGTGTTGGAAAACTACAACTCCCAGCCCAAATGCAGTGAAGGTTTATCATGTGAACACAACCTTCAGATCTTCATAAAACACCTTAATTGTGATTATAGGTCAAATCACTTTCACCTAATGACAATATTTCTCTAAACACACACACTTTGAACAAGAAAACACATCAAAACTATATGTGGTGTGAACTGACCCCAAACTTACTCATAAATCTAATGAGTTCACTTAGCTGAACTCCGGCACTAGCCACTTTAGAAGATTGGGTGCAGTAATCAAACACCACATCCTCAGCCAGATGATACATGGAAAATGTAGGCAGCATAATCAAGGGATTTTAGTCAGTGAGTTTATCTATTTATATTCCATATGAGTCACAACTCATGCTTGCCACAACAGCTATTACAGGTAAGCACAAGGCATACACAAGAACTTCTACCCTATTCTCTAATAATAGCCTATGATGCACTTTATAAGCCATGAATAAATAAATAAATTAAATAAATCCAACATACTTTTTAAAGAAAATTTTGGAAAACATTGGAACCTTTTATAGAAGTCTAATAGTTTACCCTTTATTACTTGTGTGGCCGTATTGTACTAGACAACTCTAAATGAACCCATATATTTTCTGTAGGCTGATACTATTTTATGGGACACGGGTCAGTATAGATCTTTCTCTAGACTAGATAAAGTTTGTAAAAATCTTCCTAAATTTAAAATCAACCATTAAAGGGTACCTCTCATCAAATAAACTTTTGATATATTTTAGATTAATGAATGTTGAATAACTTTCCAATAGCATGTTAATGTAAAATATGCTTCTTTCTATTGTATTTTTCCCGATCAGTCCTGTCAGCAAGCATTTCTGACTCATGCTGGAGTCCTAAACACTCAGAGCTGCCAGCCTGCTTTGTTCACAGCCAAACAGGCTGTGAACAAAGCAGGCTGGCAGCTCTGAGTGTTCTCCTTTGTGAACAAAGCAGACTGGCAGCTCGTAGTGTTTAGGACTCCAGCATGAGTCTGAAATGCTTGCTGCCAGGACTGGTAGGGAGACCCCTAGTGGTCATTTCTTCAAAGGGGAAAATTAAATAGAAAGAAGCATATTTTTTAATAACATGCAATTGTAAAGTTATTCTGCATACATTAATCTATAATATATCAAAATTTTTTTTAGATGAGAGGTACCCTTTAAGTATTGACCTTACACCATTAGCTTATATTAGTCCTGATTTTTATTTGCTTTTCTGTATTTTATGCTGTTTAATTCTGGGCTACATTACAGTGATCCCTCAACTTACAATGGCCTCAACATACAATGGTCTTTTCTGGACCATTGTAACTTGAAACCAGACTCAACATACAATGCTATAGAATCTGCGAAACGTGTCAATGGCTGGAAGAACCGACGAATCAGAATGGACATTCACTAGTAAAACCCCTGTATTCCTAAAGTGTATGCACTGACTGGTTGTCTGGTAGCGCCCCCTACAGTACAAGAAGGTATTACATGTTCTGTACTACTTTAAACCACGATTGGCTGCTCCTTTGGACACCAGGTGAGGGTGGCTCCATTTTACTTTTTTGGGACATTGTGTACTGTACCGGACCCCGAAGAAGCTCCTGTCCTCTACATAGACCAGTGTTTCCCAACGAGGATGCCTCCAGCTGTTGCAAAACTACAACTCCCAGCATGCCTGGACAGCCTTCGGCTGTCCGGGCATGCTGGAAGTTGTAGTTTTGCAACAGCTGGAGGCATCCTCGTTGGGAAACACTGAAATAGACAGTGATTTACAGCTCCCAGCAGATCATTCTTACCTTTATATGTAAGGATTTGCTTTATCTGTATTAGTTATCTACTTATTTTTCTTTAATCCTCACTTTTTCCTATTTTTAGATGACATTTTGGGGCTTCAGAACCAATTACCAGGTTTCCATAGAGTTATGGTCTCAACATACAATGGTTTCAACATACAATGGTCGTCTCAGAACCAATTAATATAGTAACTTGAGGGACTACTGTACTTGGTTTTGAGTTATACATTTTTATTACTATCTCCTCAGGGGCAGTCATGTAGTCATATTATAATTTTCTTCTTAAATAAAGAATGTTTTATCAAATTCTAATGTTCTGCAGCATAATCTCAGGTGTTCTGCATATTACGATCTCTTTGACTGAATATTAGGGCATGCTGTGACAATGATTAAAGAAAAAATGAAAAAAAAAAGAGTTAGAAATATCATCTTCAGCAAATACAGTGATTTTGGCGGGAGAGATCTCGGAAAGTTTAGTGTTTCTTAACTTATATACTCTGGGATGTAACCTGAATATATAAATCAGTGACTGAGTGTATACTAGGTAATGGACTAAATTCTTCTTAAAGTGGTACTCCAATGCTCCAGCATTCTGAACATTATTTTCAAAACGCTCGGAGACGGAGACCGTGATCATGATGTCTTGACCAAGCCCCTCGTGAGGTCACAACACACCCCCTCCATTCAAGCCTATGGAAGGGGCTTGTCAGCCGAAACTATTGGCTCCTCCCAGAGATTGGGTGTGGTGTTTAATCATGTCATCTGGTCCTATGATTAAATTGTGGGATTTGGGTTTACCCAAGTGAACTCATCAGACTTATAAATGTGGTAGATTTAGTTTACATTGTGTGCATTTTTAACATTTAACATTTTTATTGGGGGAGGGAATTTTTCAAATGTTTTACCTTTTTTTTTAACTTTCTTTTTTTTATTTTATTTTTTTTTACACTTTTTATGACCCCATAGAGGACTATTTATAGCAATCACTTGACTGCTAATACTGTTCAGTGCTATGCATCTTCTGTTCTGGTCTGCTCAATCTCAGACCAGAGTAGAAGACCCCAGGAGATGGCCAGAGGCAGGTGATGGCACCTCCGTCCACCATTATGTATGATCGGATCCCCGCGGCAGAGCTGCGGGCGATCCGATCATCCATCTTAAGATCTGTATTGATCACGGCATCTAAGGGGTTAATTGCTAGTGTTGCTCTATTCGCGAATATAGCACTATATATTTGTAATTACAAATATTCTTTTTTTTTTATCACAGTACACATCACAGTGATCATCCCTCTCTGCTTCCAGCGTTTGTGGTGTAAAGAAGGCTCTAATACTACTGTGTGAGACTGGTGTGCGAATTTTCACATATGCGAAAATTTGTATATGCAAATTTTTGCATATGCAAATTTTCCCTTATGCTAATTTCGTATATGCAAATTTTCGCATATGTTAATTTTTGCATTCGCAAATTTTCACATATGCGAAAATAAAACGAGAATATTACGAATATGCGAATATTCGCAAATTTATGACGAATATTCGTCCATATATTCGTGAATATTCGCAAATTCGAATATGGCCTATGCCGCTCAACACTATTAATTGTGGACTTAAGTGCGATTGCTCATGTCCGCCATTACCGGCGGGTCCCTAGCAGCCGGGACCTGCCGTGTATGTACAGGACATAAATGTATGTCGTGGTGCGTTAAGTACCACCGCACCAGGACGTACATTTACGTCCTGCGTCGTTAAGAGGTTAATGGGTTTTCGACTAAATATTCATAAACACCTCAATATTTCTCAATAAAAATTTACTTTAAATTAGAAAACCCATTAACCCCTTAATGATGCAGGAGGTAAATATACGTCCAGGTGCAGTGGTACTTAAGGCACCGGGACGTACATTTAAATTATGTAACTGCAGCAGCTTCTGCGGGGCAAGAGGCCTCCCCACCACCACCTGGTTCCCATCCTTGGCTTTCATATTAACCTGTTGGCGCGCACTTGCAGCGTCCGGTGCTGTCGCTGTACTCTGCGTGCTGACGGGTGACGTCCTCAATGCAATGTCACTCGTCAGTGTACAGAAAATGTATCGGGGTATACACGCACTTGCACGCACCCTCATTTAAAAACCTTTTTCACACAAATTTCCTTGGAAAAATTAGGGTGTGTGTTATAGGCGGTTCGTGTTATACCCCGATAAATACGGTAAATACAATAGCATTACACTTGAGCAAAACTCACAGCTGTAGGACTAGAGCATTTTAGGCCTGGGTCATCCTTTTTAATTTCTTTTAGACCAGACTACACCTTTAGTTCTATACTTTTATGGTCATTTTAGACAGAATTTTTACAAATATTGTAACCCCAGCAGTAAGAACACCTGATACAAATGTGCAAGATAAAAAATAACTTGATAATCCTCCATAGTTTGAACTACATTTCCATTTTCGCTCATGTTATTTATTTAACTCTAAGGGAAAAGGCAAAGTAAAAACTCAGTGAGAACAAAAAAGAGATAAATCTTGTAATAAAAAGTAAGCTGAAACACGTGCTTAGCCCCACTCAACCCCAGGACAGCTCGTACATTTTGTTACCTGCTTCAGTTGAGTTCAGGTAAAGCTTAGACTTACGGTTTTATTCCTGATCTTTGCAAAAATCACAATTGTCTTTTCTGAGTTCCTCCCTGTAAATCTGATGACATCTGACGCTGTAAGCAATATGAGATTTACAGTATCAAACCACAGACTTGTCAGGAGAATGATGCACACCATGCTCAATGTGAACGAGCCTGGAGCCAGTCACCGCTGTGCTAGAACTTTGAGTTTTGGCGAGATTCTTTTTTTTTTGTGTTTATTACATTTGAGATCATCTAAAAGGAGAATGAATCTATGAATGCACAAAAAATAAGTCTGGTTCTTGAAATAAGAAAAATTATTTTACATTATAATAGTGAATCCATGTATACAGTACTATCCCTTCATAAAGGCTGGTATCAGAGGTGTATCTTAAAGGGGTACTCTGCCCTTGGACATCTTATCCCCTATCCATAGGGGATAAGGTGTCTGATCGTGGGGATCCCGCCGCTGAAGACCCCCATGATCTCGGCTGCGGCAACCCAGAAATCTGGGGCACGGAGCAAACTTTACTCCATGCCGAATGACTGGCAAAACAAGGCGGAGGCTTGTGACAAACAGCCTCGCCCCCTAACTGCAAGTCATGCCCCCTCCCATAGACTTGCATTGAGGGGGCGCGGCTGTGATCTGGCGAGCCTCCTAAAAGAATGCTGGGGGCAGCACGGTGATCCCCAGTGGCGGGAATCCTGCAATCAGACATCTTATCCCCTATCCTTTGGATAGAGGATAAGCTGTCTAGGGGCAAAGTATCCCTTTAAAGGACCAATGTCTAAAATTGAACACACCCAAGTATCATGTATAAGTTATAATAGTGCAGCCCTCAGGCACCATGGCATGGGGACAACTGCAGCTTTAGTACCCCCTGTAGTTACCCACCTGACTTGAATGGTGGCTGTACAGATGTGGTCACCCTTAACTTTCCTTGAATTTAGTTAAAAAGGTTGTGCCACCTTTAAGACCTATATCCTATCCATACGTAAATAATAATGGTATGATTGAGAGGGGTCCCACCACTGAGACCCTCTGAAATCTTGGAAATAGGACTCTAGAAACTCCCATCTGAATGGAGCAGTGGTTGAATTTAAACTCTGCCGCTCTATTTATTGTCTAATGGTCTTCCAATGATACTTGAGTACAACTGTAGCTTTTAGCTATCGTCAACAGTTCCATGGATGGAGTAGCAATCCATATCATCCATAATCCCACTGACAGGTGAAGAGAATAACATTGATTATCTTGTGACAATGGCGCCTGTCAAAAGGTGGGATACACAGAAGAGCAAGTGAATGGTTAGTTCTTGCAGATAATGCGTTGAAAGCAGGAAAATGGACAATAATAAGAGTATGATAGACTTTGACAAGAGCCAAGTTGTGAAATCTAGAGGACTGGGTTCCGAGCATCTCCAGAATGACCGCCCTTTGGGATGTTCCTGGTATGTAGTGGTTAGTACTAGAGCTGCTAGGAAGTTTGGTTACTAGTCACAAAATCTCTCATTGCCTTGGTATCGTTTTGATATGTTATTTTCTTGATTTTATTATTCATAAACACCGTATTATTGATGGACATGTTGGTGCTTTTCCAACAGAATATTGTACCATCTCTTTTTTATTGTATGCAATGTCTATGACATTTTGTATATGCTTTGTACGTTCCCATCTTCCCCTTGTTTCCTTTCCTTTAACCCCTCCCTGTTTATTATAATAAAACTTTAAATATGAAGAAAAAAAAAGTCCAGGGACAAACAGGATATCGCAGGTTGTGTTGTATGAGGGCTGTGTGGCTGTGTAATATACAATATAAGACTTGGTGGTTTTAATGTTATGGTTAACCGATTTATCTCCAATAGGACACATGGCAAGGCTTTACAGACACAGTGTTATTGTTAATGATGTATACAGAGACTAACAACAGGAAAAACAATAAAAACCTGCCTGTAACGGGTCGTAACACACTAAGCGCCCTTCAGTCACGACCATAATTGTGTGAAAGCCACTATAATGAACCAGCGAAAAGAGAAAACCTAATTGTCCCTTAACAAGTCATATAAATGTTTAGGACTCACATTGATTTATTGTGTTTCTTGCCCTTGATGGGAGGATATTGACCCAGGCATAAAAGGTTGTCTGTATTGCTATTAGACAAGTGATGTGTAGATCAGAGTGATTGCCGCTTCCCCGTAATGTAATGTAGGTCTATTCAGATTTATTGCAGGGCTTGGAGGCAAGTGCATGGAGATGGAGCATTTCTATCCTGTCACCAGCTTGTAGCAGAGCATCACCCATACTTTATAGTATAATCAACATCTCCAAACACAAGACAATAAATAGCTGATTGCCCCCAGGATACCACTCCGTGTCCTTATATACACATCATTTACCATATTTTATGCCAGCAGGCTGCGTATCGATCATTCACCCCAGCCTATGGAACGTTCCCATTAAAGTGCTCATTTAGTTCCTGCCAATAAGCCATGGTGCATATAATCTGCCAAATCGATCTCCGTTGATTATATAGATAGCAAACAAGGCGCCGTGATTGACAGCTGGAAATTAGGTCAAGATGCCGGTGAGATATTGCTTATAAAAGTGTCAGCAACAATGTTGAGCATTTTATCCTGATGGGATAATGCTTATTTACCATCTATAAATCTTTCTCTTGGTAGTTTGCCTGTTGAGTATAAATGCCAGTGGTTCATGGAGGCCAAACTTCATTCCTAAATCACTTGTCGTGTATAATACTGTCAGCTCCCGGTGTTTATGTCAGGAGCTGCAGGATATATGGAGTCACATCACACATGCCGACGGATCTTTATTCAGGCTGGAGAAAATACATACGCTATATTGATTTATGTAGAGTAAATCGACTAGAAGAGTAAAGGGGTACTCCTGTGAAAAGCATTTATTTATTTTTTTAAATCAGCTGGTGCCAGAAAGTTAAGCAGATTTGTAAATTACTTCTATTAAAAAATCTTAATCCTTAACGTACTTATTAGCAGCTGTATACTACAGAGGAAATTATTTTCTTTACTGTCTGTCCACAGTGCTCTCTGCTGACACCTCTGTCCATTTTAGGAACTGTCCAGAGGAGGAGACAATCCCCATAGCAAACCTATCCTGCTCTGGACAGTTCCAGACACGGATAGAAGTGTCAGTAGAGAGCACTGTAGACAGACAGAAAAGAAATCAAGAAAAAAAAGAATTTCCTCTGTAATATACAGCTGCTAATAAGTACTGGAAGGATTAAGATTTCTTTAATCGAAGTAATTTACAAATCTGACACCAGTTCATTAAACTTTCTGCCACCAGTTCATTAAAAAAAATGTTTTGCCACCGGAATACCCCTTTCAGCAGTTCTATGCAGAAAATCTGTAAACTACTAATACCCTAACATAGAGATATATAAATGTATAACTTTCAGCTGAAAAGGGAAGGGGCAATATCAGGAGAATCTTATCAACCTGTCAATCTCTGGTGGTTTTCTCTGAAATACAGTAGGCTTAGAGCACTAAATGAACAGGGTTCTCCTTGTATAAGTTCTCTTCAACTTGATACCAAATTAAAGGGGAACTCCACTGTGGAAAATTTTAAATCAACTTAGGCCAGAAAGTTAAACAGATTTGTAAATTACTTCTATTTAAAAATCTTAGTCCTTAAAGTACTTATTAGCAGCTGTATACTACAAAGGAAATTCTTTTCTTTTTTTTATTTATTTTCTCTCTGTCCCCAGTGCTCTCTACTGACACCTCTGTCCATTTTATGAACTGTCCAGAGCAGGAGAAAATCCCCATAGCAAACCTTTGCTGCCCTGGACAGTTCCTGACATGAACAGAGGCGTAAGCAGAGAGCAATGTGGCCAGACAGAAAGGAAATTAAAAAAAGAAAATAACTTTCTCTGTAGTACACAGCAGCTGATATGTACTGGAAGGATTAAGATTTTTAAATAGAAGTAATTTATAAATCAGTTTAACTTTATGGCACCGGTTGATTTAAGTATACAGCATCACACATGGTGGACTATAATGGAGGAAGGTGGCTTCCACAAGGGCTCATTTTTTGCGCCGTGATCTGTAGTTTTTATTGGTACCATTTTTATTTTTATGGGACTTTTTGATCGCTTTAGTTTTTTTATGGTATATGAAGTGATCAAAAATGCACAGTTTTGGACCTGGTGGTTTTTTACATGTACACCGTCAATAATGTGGTTTAACTAAACTTATATTTTATTAGTTTGGACATTTACATTATTTCATTAAAAAAATGGGAAAAAGAGGTTATTCAAACTTTTTCTTTTTTTATTAGGGAAGGGGTCAATTCACTTTAATTTACTTTTTTTTTTACTTTTTTTTTTTTAGTCCACTCTGTCCACTCAGATGATATGGACCTGCAATTTCACCTTGGATATCCCCATCAGCTGCCCTGAGCTATCTGACACTGTTAACCCTGCACTTTAGATGCTGCAAACAAATTTGATCATGGCATCTAAAGGGTTATTGCCGGGCATTGGCCCGATCAGCGATGCCCAGCATTAACCATGGGTCCTGGCGTACAGGTTCACCCTCGGTCCTAACGTACCAGAATGCAAGGGCATACCCATACACCCTTCATCCTGGAGGGGTTATAAGGACACATCTGTACACCAATACTGATGTGTTATCTAGGCTGTCATTACCTAACATAGCTTTAAAAAAAACTCAACTAATTCAGCCTCACATGGGTTGCTTGCTGTTAGACAACGTGAAAATCTTCCAGTGACTGCAGATTTTGAAACGCGGTGTGAATGCACCTTTATTTCGATAATTCTGAACAATACTCCTGGAGCCCAGAAAAAGTGAACACAAAAATCACCATCTTCTGCCATAGTCTGAAGATGTATTTCATGCCAAATGACAACTTTTAATATTTTGTAAAAAAAAAAAAAAAAAAATGCATTTGATATGTAAATTTTTCCATGTCAAATTTGCATATTACATATAATGGACTTGGTACACGACATTAACACAACAATTACATGAAGGTTTAATGAATGCAGCGGAAACGTAATTGTGGATGGGGAAATATAAAGCTTTTTGTGATTGAACAAATAGTTTATTCTGTCGACATTGTTACATTTATTAATTAATTACTCAATATGATTCATTGTGCGGGGCAGCAGTATGTACGGGATCACTTGTGTGACACGCGGGGTTGTTATTGACATGTAAATGAGCTGGAAAGAAGGTTCTGGACATTGTGTTCCCGCTTATTGCTACAATCATACAACATTTTTATTAAATGATAAATGTATATACCATAAACGAGTTGTATCTATTGTTATAAATAGAGAAAGGAAGGAAGGCGCCTCATGTGCGGGATCAGTAGATCTTGCAGGTGGGGGTAGGGGAAGGTGATTCCCAAGCCGCTTACCGGAGTTGGTTGTGCGCCCACACACAACAAGGTTAAGAGCAGAAGAAATGTGAAAGCAGGTCCACTGCAGCCCTCCTGGGTAAGTGTAGAATCAAAAGCAAATGACCAGGGAGTCAGGAGTTTGTCTGGCGCCAGACAAACTCCTGACTCCCTGGTCATTTGCTTTTGATTCTATTGTTATAAAGTCATTAGTGAAGCAGGGTTATATGGCAACCTCACTCAATGGCACCATTGTTGCTACAGTTATGAAAGTAAGACATGCTGTCGTGCTATCCTTCTCCTGTTTTGGGTTCTTCTAGCTGCCATATTGCAAAAAAGGCCATTACAACATCCAGTACTGAAGCTATCCAGTGTTAGGACATGTTTAAACTGCAGAATTTTGTTGCATTAAAGGGGTACTCCAGTGGATAACATTCTTTTATTTTTTTATTTTTTTGGGTGCAAGAAAGTTAAACACATTTGTAAATTACTTCTATTTAAAAATCTTAATCCTTCCAGTACTTTTCAGCAGCTGTATGCTCCAGAGGAAGTTGGGTGGTTCTTTTCTGTCTGACCACAGTGCCCTCTTCTGCCACGTCTGTCCATGTCAGGAACTGTCCAGAGCAGGAGAGGTTGGCTATGGAGATTTGCTAATGCTCTGGATAGTTCCTGACATGGACAGAGGTGTCAGCAGAGAGCACTGTATTCAGATAGAAAATAAATTCAAATAGAAAAGACCTTCCTCTGTAGTATACAGCAGCTGATAAGTACTTAAAGGGTTAAGATTTTTAAGTAGAAGTAATTTACAAAACTAATAAACGAAAGAGCTCGTACGTGCACTCACCGCTCGGCAAAAATAGCTGTGTTTCGGGGTCCGGTTCAAGGGTTGCTGGGTGTCAGCTTCAGCACAGGTGGAAGCTGAGACCCAGCAACCCGTGAACCAGACCCACGTATGTGCTCTTTTATTTATTGATACCTCACACACTTGTATGTGCACCCCGCAGGAGATACTGAACTAGGTTGCCGAGACTGCACTGCAGAATATATAAGGTGAAGTTGCCTCTTGTGTACTCTCTCCTTTTCTGCCTTACTACTATTTAATTTACAAAACTGTTGATCTTTCTGGCACCAGTTGAGTTTAAACAAATTGTTTTCCACCGGAGTACCCCTTAGCATTAACATTGTTGGGAATGGGTCTGCCGTTGACCTATTTACATTACAGAATTCTTCTGCAGAAATTGATCCGCTGTAAGAATGAACATGTTCATTCTTTCAGTGGAATCTGCAAGCAAAGTGGCTTCCCTGCCACTGTGATGTAGCTCGTTTATTATACTTACAGTCTCACTGGTGCATTAGAGACAGTCGCCCGGACAACTATCGTCTTCTCCTGTAACCCTGCTGGATCAACAAGCCAGAGTCACCCCTCCCAGGAGGCCTTGGCTCCACGTCACTGCAGACTCGGTGGTCCATCAGGGTTACAAGGAGGAGTCCCAGTGCTCAGCGCTCCAGGGCCTTGGGAACGCCTATTTACAGGGGTAAATTGATATCAAGTGTGACACTGGGACCACTTAGCATGTTACCATGTCAACTTGGTGAGCATAGTGTTAAAAAGTCAATATTTTTTTTGAAAAGTGGTTGTCTGCTCAATTTTTTGTGCCCTTGTGCTATCCCCACATATTTTCCTTAATTAAAGAGTTACTCCGGTGGGAAACAATTTCTTTTAAATCAACTGGTGCCACAAAGATAAACTGTTTTGTAAATTACGTATATTTAAAAATCTTAATCGTTCCAGTACTTATCAGCTGCTGTATGCTCCAGAGGAAGTTGTTTAGTTCTCTCCAAGTCTGATAACAGTGCTCTCTGCTGACACCTCTGTCCATGTCAGTTCCTGACACGGACAGAGGTGTCAGCAGAGAGCACTGTGGTTAGACTGAAAAGCACTAGAAGTATTAAGATTTTTAAAAAGAAGTAATTTACAAATCTGTTTAACTTTCTGGCATCAGTTGATTTAAAATAAAAAATGAAATCCACCGGAGTACCCTTTCAAGCAAGTAATGGTAAATGCCCTTTGTTTTTCACACCTTTGTCACCTTTGCACCAATATTTAAGACTGCCTCTAGTCTGCTAATCTGGTTGTGGATTTTCAGACAATGTTTTATGTATTTTAATGACTTTAAAACTTTTTACACTTATGTAAGTCCAGGACAGCAGGATCGGCCCTTATATCAGTGGTCACCAAACTGTGGGCCTCAATATAGGATCTATATCTATTCTTATAAAGATCAGGCCTAACATCAGTGGTCACCAAATTGTGGTCCTCCATATTGATATAAAAATCAGCCTTTACATCAGTGGTCACCAAACTGTGGCCCTCCATAGAAGACCTGTATCTACCAGTATAAAGATCTACCCTTACATCAGTGGTCACCAAGGTGTTACATCATAGAAAAATTATAATAATAGTCCATTTCCTCCTTGTATACCCAATGGTTGTTAATATTAAACAAGTTTCATTTCTTGTTATTGTTATTAGCAATTCTGGATATAATGTGGGCAGAATGGCTTATAAATATGCATCAGATTACTATGGGAACATTAAGTGCTCCTCCCTGCTGGGTAATGACAGGACAGAGCAGATTTCCCACTGAATGCGGAGAGGGTTTGCTTTAGAATTTTTCTCTACACGACCCAAACATTTTCATTGACGCCTGTGGCATTTTGAGCTGAGATACGAGAGCAGCATCTCCGGCAATTATCTAGACCAAAGGGGAAAAGAGAGGAATAAAGGAGGCACCAGCACGAAGAAGAGACTGACAGATGGTGGTGGACAGGGGACCTACATATGCAACCTACTCAGTAAACTCCATAGTGAATTTGCAGCTTTTCTGTAGTTAAAATTGGGTCTATAGAACATTGCAAAAATAAATAAATTATATATATATATATATATATATATATATCTATATCTATATCTATATCTATATCTATATCTATATCTATATCTATATATATATATATATATATATATATATATCACAGGAGGTTTTTAAATTTATGTGGATCCTGCATGTCACCCAGTCAGAGGCCATATGCCCAGCAGAGGTGAGTGGATTAAGCATGTTAGGGTCCCATCCGACAAGAGGCCACCTCTGCGTGGTAGATGGGGGACACGTTTTGATCAAAAAGTACGCTAAGAGCCTCCATTTTTTGACCAAGAGTGCTGCTGCAACCTTCTGTTTTGTATAATATATATATATATATATATATATATATATATATATATACATGCACACAGTGGTCCCTCAAGTTACAATATTATTTGGTTCCAGGACGACCATTGTATGTTGAAACCAATGTATGTTGAGACCATAACTCTGTGGAAACCTGGTAATTGGTTCTGAAGCCAACAAAATGTCATCCAAAAATAGGAAAAAGTGAGGATTAAAAAGAAATAAGTAGACAACTTATACAGATAAAGCAAATCCTTACATATAAAAGTAAGAAAGATCTGCTGGAAGCTGTAATCACTGTCTATGTAGAGGACAGGAGCTTCTTCAGGGTCCTATACAGTACATGCAATGTCCTAAAAAAGTAAAATGGAGCCACCCTCACCTGGTGTCCAAAGGAGCAGCTAACCCTGGCACAGGTAAAGAGTATAGAACATGTAATACCATCCTGTACTGTAGGGAGTCGCTACCAGTCAGGAATTCAGTGCATACGCTTCAGTAATACAGGTGTTCTTCCGGCCATGGACATGTTTCGCAGATCTGGACTGTCTGTAGCATTGTATGCTGAGTCTGGATTCAAGTTACAATGGTCCAGAAAAGACCATTGTATTTTGAAACTATTGTAAGTTGAGGGATCACTGTATATATATATATATATATATATATATATATATATATATATATATATATTTAGATAGAGGATAAAATGTTTTTGCCCGGAATACCCCTTTAAGACTGAAAGGAATTGTCTTAGATAAGTCCATCCCTTGAAAGGTGATTTTAAAGAGGTTGGCCAACTAAAAGCATTACTCATCTGTCCACAGGATAGGTTAAACTGTGTAAGTGTTAGCAATCTTATTACTGGGACCAGTGATCTCAAGTATGGAGATCTCCAACAACCCTTTCTGAATGGAGCCCTAGCCCACGACTGCCACTCCTTTCACTCATATGGGACTGACAAGGATCATGCTTGGCTATCAATGCCAGTCTTATGGCAGTATATTAAAGGGGTACTCCAGTGAAAAACTTTTTTTTTTAAAAAGAACTGGTGCCAGAAAGTTAAACAGATTACTTATATTAAAAAAAAAAAAAATCTTAAAGGGGTACTCCGGTGGAAACCTTTTTATTTATTTTTATTTTTTTAATCAACTGTTGCCAGAAAGTTAAACAGATTTGTAAATTACTTCTATTAAAAAATCTTAATCCTTCCAGTACTTCTCAGCTGCTGTATACTACAGAGGAAGTTGTATTTCTTTCTAGAGTTCTTTCCAGTCTGACCACAATGCTCTCTGCTGACACCTCTGTCCATGTCAGGAACTGTCCAGAGTACAAGGAAAACCCCATAGCAAACCTATCTTGTTTTGGACAGTTCCTGATACAGACAGAGGTGTCAGCAGAGAGCACTGTGGTCAGACAAAAAAGAACTCCAGAAAGAAATACAATTTCCTCTGCAGTATACAGCAGCTGATAAGTACTGGAAGGATTAAGATTTTTAATTAGAAGTATTTTACAAATCTGTATACATTTCTGGCACATGTTCATTTGAAAAAAAAAATGTTTTCAACTGGAGTACCCCTTTAATTGATTGCCAAGCAAGCACACAATTACCTAAGGGCCTCCATCTTTGAGTTTGTTGGGGGTCCTGGTGGTAGACGCCCCAGTAATCATACACTTATGACCAGTCCTGTGAATAGGTGATAAATACTTTTAGTAGGCTGTCTCCTTTAAATGTTATTTTATTGACCAAATATTTGCTGCACTATATATCAAGTAAATGTTTTAATAATCTCTGAATCGACAAACGTTCCTTGCCTATACTCTATCTCTAGGGCGTGCTTACACGGTTAAAATAAAACAAAAATCTGTTTGATTTCCGCATCCAAATCATCTCGGCATTGCATGAAAACAATGTCCCAATGACTTCAATCAGAACACTGAAAAATTAATTCAGTTTTCAGCATTTTAAAAAGAGTGACCTATCAATTTTCTTCACATTTCCACATGGATTGTCTCATTGGAGTCAAAATGAGTTTCAAAATTGGCAAAATAGTTGGGGAAGAGCTGCAATACCCAACATAGTCGATGGACAAGAAGAGACATGTTGTTTTAAAAAAAAAAGTAAAAAAATAGCAACCCCTTATTTTCTTAATCTCATACAACCTTTGTAAATGTATGTATATATTGTTCTCTGTATTATTCTCTTTCTTCTTCCAGTCCAGTTATGACAATCGGTTGTTTTTTAATGGGTTGTCAGGCATTAACTCTTACGATTCGGGTTGGTTGGGTATGAGACAATAGCTCATAAAAGCATGGAAAATATACATATATGACTTCAGTTTAACTTTCTTCTTCATTTTTATTTATTTAAATGGGAAAATCTATGAAACAAAGCAACAAGCCATTTGCATAACTTTTGCCTCTCGGCATAGAGTCGTGGATAAACACTTAAATACAGGATTGTTGTTGACATTGTTCTCCAGTGGCTTATTATAGAACAACCCCCATTTGTCTCTCGAATAATTCTCCAGTTATTGTGAGCTATGAAAGTTCTTTATAAACGTAGGAGGCTCCTAGCTGCTTTAATGGTGACAGTGGGCCCTCTTACCTATTGGCTCCCTTTGTAGTTACCCGTATTTTTCGCCGTATAAGACGCACTTTTTCTTCCCCAAAACTGGGGGGGGGGGGGGGGGAGTTGGTGCATCTTATATGGCGAATACACACCTATCAGGTCGGTCCCTGCGGCCATCAACGGCCGGGACCCGCGGCTAATACAGGACATCACCGATGCCCTGTATTAACCCTTCAGACGCGCCGATCAGAGCTGACCGCCGCATCTGAAGGGAAAGTGACACTAACCTGGCTGCTCAGTGGGGCTGTTCGGGACCGCCGTGGTGAAATTGCGGCGTCCCGAACAGCTTACAGGACACCAGGAGGGACCTTACCTGCCATCTCGGTGTCTGCTCCATGCCGGGATCCCCTGCATGGCAGCGCTCTCCTTCGACGTCATCACGTCGTCGCGCACGCCGTCCCGTCATCCAATAAGAGCGGCGTGTGAGCGACCTGATGACGGCGATGTGATGACGGCGACGGAGAGCATTTATCCCGGGGAAGAAGACGTCAGGAGCGACGGGGACACCCCGGGGACGCAGCGACAGCGATAGAGTATTACCTCCTATCCAGTGGTCTTCAACCTGCAGACCTCCAGATGTTGCAAAACTACAACTCCCAGCATGCTGGGAGTTGTAGTTTTGCAACCTCTGGAGGTCCGCAGGTTGAAGATCACTGTTGGGTTCAGAATCTTTTTTTTCTAGATTTTGCACCTTTAAAATTGGGTGCGTCTTATATGCCGGTGCATCCTATAGGGCGAAAAATACGGTACGCAGGTTACACATACGGTATTTTAGCTCTTCATATAGGATCTTCACCTCTATTAACTGGTTATAGGAATTTTATAGCTATACAAAATATTTTTCTTCCATAGTCAATAACTTTCAATGCTTCCAATAGGTACCCATACGTTTGTGTATCCAGAATAAGGAATATTGTAACCTGCACTATAAATTAGATCAATGCAAACTAATAGAGATTTAAAGGATATTAACAGAACACTCATGCCTTCCACTCTTACAGCTGGATGTATTGGACAGACTGGGAGGAAGACGTGGTTGACGACAGCGTGGGACGTATAGAGAAGTCCTGGATGAATGGATTTAATAGACAGATTTTTGTTACCACTAAGATGCTGTGGCCCAATGGATTATCCTTGGATTATGAAAACAATTTACTCTACTGGTGCGATGCGTACTATGACCACATCGAGCAGATATTCCTCAATGGGACCAACAGAAAGGTAAATTAGATGAAATAATTCTTGTATAATGAATTCACATGCATTATTATGTAAATGTTTTGTATCGGTGCCTAATGTATTATTGTTGTTAATCTGTGAACAAAGGGATTTTATCTATTTAGGTGGACATTACCTTCACAGTCATAAGGAGGAAAACCCCCTCCAAAATAGGACTGCTCAATAATAGGACCTTAGGTAGAGGGGAATCTGTAAGTTCCTCCAACCTGGCTGTTTTAGCATTTATTTATAGCATTAAGGATTAGTAATTCTGAAACAACTTTTTGAGAACACAATCAGGGAAAATGTGATTCCAAAATATTTCTATTTTATGAAACATTTGTATTCTCCATGAAATATCAACTTCCCTCTAGCTCTCTGTGTTGAGCCATTAGTCCTCCTAGAGATCTATAGAAAAAAATGACAAGTGGGTGTAACCATTTTACCTTTCAAAGGGAAAAGTCTGACATTGACCGCACTAATTGGACAATTTTAGACTCTGTAGGGACACAGGCCCCATTTGTTTGCGTAATAACAGAGGGACAAGAGCTAGACTGGGCCCTGGCACTCTACTTCTACCCTACACTTGTCTCAGAAGTATACATTTAAAAAAAAGAGGAGTTGTACCAAATATAAACCATGCCTGCATTCCATTTCCAATTGTCCCACAATGTCACCATAACATGGGCTACACTCTACAGCTATTGAACATTTCATGCAGGCATAGTTTTGATTTAGCCCGCCCTTCTACCATCTAGAAAGATATATTTCCAAGACAAGCTCAATGAGGTAACAGAGGGCGAGGAAGCAGAACAGGCAATACCTTTTCTGCTTTTCAGACAACTCTTAGATATACAATCTCCATGTTAATGGGTGATTATTGGTGATTATGTTTTTTTTCGCAAATTTGCGAATATTGCGAAAAAATAAATTCTGCATATGCGCATATTCCTTGTTTTAACTTGTGGGCCAGTTAGAATGATGCAAATACCCTTATCAGAGGTTATCAACAACATCCCTAGCAACCAACAGTAAAGTTGCCCACCCCCTCACTGTTTTCTGTCTCGAATACGCAAATATGTGAATATAATGAATACGTGAAATTTGCGAACATAGGACACATATTAGTTTATATATTCGCGAAATATCGCAAATTTTAATATAGGCATTGCTGCTCATCACTAGTGATTATCCACAGGATATGGAATGAGCAACTGATCACAGGGGGTCCAACCCCTGTGATCTCCCGCTCAGCGCCCTGGCTCTCCTCATGCATGGATCGATTTCTGCTCCATGCAAGCAGACTGTTGACCACCGCATGAAGCTGTGGTCAACAAGGCCTCTCCATGCATCTCAATTGGGGAGCCAGAGACCACGAGCGCTGTCCCATAGAGATGTATGGGGGAGGAGATGTGTCGACCATGGCTTCTCCGAGTAAGAGGAGAGCTGGTGTTCTGAATACAACTGTTTAGAACATCATAGCACTGGGTAGGAGATCACGGGGGGTTCCACAGGATAGGGGATAAAATGGTATGTATCGGAGTTCCCCTTTAAGTATAAAACGGTCTCATGCAATAGGTGGCACTAGAGAGTTTCATACCTCTTTCCATGGAGCATTGCCTGTAAGCATTCCTAACACCTTATGGTAATTTCTACAAGGAAGAGCAGTACTACCTGAGATCTACAGAAGATCATCAAACAAAAAATAATAATAAAAATAATAAAACACCCTCATCAAATGAAACTCCCAGTCATCATATACAATTGTTATTATCTATCACTTGATGTTTTATTTTTTCAGGTAGTCGGTAGTGGGAAAGAGTTAAATCATCCCTTTGGACTCTCACACCATGGCCAGTATGTCTTCTGGACGGACTATATGAATGGCTACATATTCCAGCTTAATCTGAAAACCAACAATATTACTCTCCTAAGACAAGAGAGGCCTCCACTCTTTGGACTCCAGATTTACGACCCAAGAAAACAGCAAGGTTAGAATAAAGGAATACACTACATAATAGATGATACATCTTTATTTTCTACCTTTGCTTTTGTAACAATTTTCTTTTCTGAAAGAGAAAAAGAAAAACATAATACATGAAATAAGTGCAGGGAAGTCCAATTACAATGTCATTTGTGAAAATGTATTATCTGCCGTTTTAAATTATCATCCTGTAGGTTCTTCTTCCCAAATACAACTTCAATTTAATTCATTTTCATGAATTTCCTGACATTTCCAGAAAGATTTAAGAAAGACAAGAGAGACTTGTGTCAGGTAGAAGTGAATGTACCTTGATGTACCGAATACATTGTGCTGTACCAAGAATTCGCTGCACGTGCTGCCGAAACTTGTCCAGCCTAAGGTCAAGATTACATAGAGTGAACAGACGCGATAGAATTGCATAGACATTATTGCGTGGCATGTTCTTGCTCATTGGATTGGAGATTAGAAAACATGGCTACCTTCCAGCTGTGCCTGAAATTATTGCTAAACCCTTATTCAAGTGAAGGGAGCTGAGCTGCAAAACCAGTTAAATCCGATGGATAAAAGAGGATCCGTTTTTAGGGGGAAAATTATATATATATATATATATATATATATATATATATATATATATATATTGGAAGAAAAGAAAAAGGCTGCACTTACCAGTTAAATCTTCAGTGCTTTATTTTCAGATGGGAATCATGGGGGTGCACAATAGCGGGTGCTATCAAGAGGGGAGCACCCCCATGATTCACATCTGAAAATAACGCACTGAAGATTTAACTGGTGAGTGCAGCCTTTTTCTTTTCTTCCACTGTATATATAAATGCACCAATAAGTGCATGAAAAGTGTTGCCATCCACTCCCAGTGGCCATACATTGTACACAGTTGCCTTATATAGGAGTGCCAGTTCCCATCTTCTCCTTTTGGAATATATATATATATATATATATATATATATATATATATATATATATATATATATATATATATATTAGGCTTGGCAAGTCTCTGTGACATACCAAAACTATAATGGTGGAGGTCTATGTGCTGGTACAGGTGCCTGATCCCAAGAACCGATACATATATCCATGTATTGCTTAGAATAATAGAGGAAAACTAATTTACAAAATGAAACATTAGATTTGCTACAAATACATTTGTTCCTGCAAAGAAAATTCTGCTCTGTTGCATTTTGTCATATTTCCCAGCTTCTGTCTACATGAACAGTAACTTTGTATATTGTTGTTAGGAAAGTTATCGCTATCTTGGTAATGACAGTGCCGGACTCTTTCTGTAGTCTATTGTGGTGGACTAACTTTGTATATTGTTTGCTTGATCTTATACTGTTTATCATTATGTCATGGTTTATTGTTTGTTTGGATAAAAAGATTCTGCTGGACTCCTAAGGTATAACCAGGGGTCAGGTCCTGGGGAAAAAAAAGTGTGGGCATTCACCCAAGATTTCCACTAAAGGGCTGACCTTGCAGGACTCCTGCTAATCGGAATAGTGTTTTTGCTGTGGAAAAAGTGCAGGAACTTAGTTTCTATACATACCTGTTGGACTTAAGCCCTGGGTATAACCTTAAGGGTGGGCTGGGATTAAGATATTTGGCTCTGGGCAGTGTAGAGGTAACAAGTTAGTACTGGTGCATGAGGGGTCCCTTATGTCCCACTGGACCAAAAGAAGAAACCATTAGACATGGTATAAATGGGGCCCTGTAACAGATTTCATAAAACCAAGTCACTTCTCAACCATGGTCCCGGTATGGGTAACAACTGACCCAGTGGACCAGGTGGCATTGGTGTGTGTCACCAGGGAGTCAGGGGGGAAGGCACATTCAGAATTCAGGATCAAACACTTAAGAGTTGGTATGATACACAGAGATCATGCAGATGTGGAGGACGGAAAAGGCAAGATGGCCGAGGCTGGCAGCACAGGTTCTGTGTTGATAATCCAGTTTGGTCAAGGAGACAGGCTTCAGGACCAGATTCACACCTCAGTTTCAGGACACTAATGCACCATAAAAATTCTCAGGCACCAGAAAGCGGGTGGAGACGGCTTTAATAGGTGTTACTGAGCTAGGGTTGAAAGGGAATAAGTCTAAAGATGCATACGCTAGCCCTTTAAATCCCTTAGAGACAGAGAGAGACGCAATATGATGGAAGCAGCTGGAAACAACAAGCAGAGTATGGAGCAAGCCAGCATTACAGTTTGCCCAACAAATATTCCTCCCTTCCTCCCCTTACACATGCACACTGGGTTAAAGGGGTACTCCACTGGCCAGGCTTCCGGCTGAGTTCAGAACATTTAGTTCCAAATGTTGAGGGGCCCCCTTTCATAGATTTGCATTGAGGGTGTGTGGCCAACCCACTCAGCGAGCGCACAGCATTGGGAACATTAATTCCAAACGCAGTCGGAAACCTGGCCATTGGAGTACCCCTTTAAGCCAATAATACATGTATTCTTAGTGGAGAGTAAGTCCCCGTTCACACTGCGGAGATTCCATGTGGATTCGGCTTGCAGCATCCTCCTATTGAGTTTATTGGGATTGTGCTGCTTAATTTACATGTCATAGGTTATGCGACAGAATTTCTGATGAGGATTTGGATTTTACCAGAAGTTTCTGATCACAATTCGGTAGAAACTGTTGAGGACATAAGCGCCAATTTCGGAGCATTGCGTACAGTGCAGACCCACTGTGGAAATTCTTTGCTGAATTTTTGCAGTTTGAACATACACTTAGTACCATTATTTTAAGTGTTGCTTTTCTCACTTGTGGAGGAAAGGATTGGGGATTAAAACTCACCATCACCCCCCCCCCCCATCACCCCCAACATCATCTGTAAGGACAGGTTCGGCAAATTCATGCATTCTGTATCTGATAGTTGGTCAAGCTAAATTCTTCCCACTTTTCTTCTTATTTGTAATGGAACCTTAAAGGGTTACTCTTCCCCTAGAGATCATATCCCCTATACAAAGGATGGGGGATAAGATGGCTGATTGCCGGGGGGGTCCCCCAAGATCTCGGCTGGGACACCCCAGACTACTGGTGCACAGAGCAACTTTGCACCGTGACAGATGACTGGCAATGTGAGGTGAAAGCTCTTGACGTCACAACTACGCCCCCTCAATGCAAGTCTATGTGAGGGGGTGTGACGGCCGGGGCATGGCTGTGACGTCATGAGCCTCCGGCACTGCATCGGACGCTCTAAACGAATGTCGGGTGCAGCAGGGAGATTGCGGGGGTCCCCAGCGGCGGGACCCCCACGATCAGACATCTTATCCCCTATCCTTTGGATAGGGGATAAAATGTCTAGGGGCGGAGTACCCTTTAAACATTTTGCACACAATAATTTTTGCCTAGCTATATTCCTTTGTTACCAATAAGCAATGTAGATGGAAGTTCGACAAATGACAGTCAACACAAATAGCACAATGTAAAGGATTTGCAAAGTTTTCCACTTTTTATATAGAACTTAACTGTGAAATTGCGCTATAGCTGGCATTTCACTTTAAGCATTTGTTGTAGGTAAGATAAGCCTCAGTCGTCTGGGATGCACATTGCAATAAAGCCACATTGATTATGGATACATTTTATCTAATGCCTTAACAAGTAAATTGAACAGCAGCTGGAACGTATCACAATTAAGTATATGATTACACTGCAAATAAATGCAAGAAAAGTTGCAAGAAATATCTGTGTTCACGGCCAAATAAGAGTCATGGCGACTTTATGATATGGCGGCAATCACAATGTTTCATTCCCGCTACCCTTGGGGCTCGACTCTACACAGAAAATAATGACACACACAATGTTTCAAAGCTGTAGTTAAGCGATCAATTGTTTTTAATTCTCCAGAAAACAAGCGTGCTTCCATTTCAATGCAGTGAGTCAGGCACTGCAGCAAGAAATAGAATGTAGCACTCTAGGGCGAAAAGCATTGTATGGTTTTGTACAATGAAAAGAAATAGAACTAAAGGTGGGACAGAAAAAAAAATTATAAGAAACATGTTCCGACACAGTCCTGGTTAATGTTATAGACTTTTATGGCTTCAGGTTATTCCTTTGTTGTATCACGTTCAACCACAAGGGGCAGTATCACTACAGTTTATGGTGTATTCCAAGGGAATTTTTTTTTTACTTTGGTTCATTATCAAGTTTGTTTTTGGGTGTTGAATATCAAAACTGCCATATGTTTATATATACAGTGGTCCCTCAACATACGATGGTAATACATTCCAAATGGACCATCATTTGTTGAAACCATCGTATGTTGAGGGATCCGTGCAATGTAAAGTATAGGACAGTGGTCTACAACCTGCGGGCCTCTAGATGTTGCAAAACTACAACACCCAGCATGCCCGGACAGCCGTTGGCATGCTGGGAGTTGTAGTTTTGCAACATCTGGAGGTCCGCAGGTTGAAGACCACTGGTATTGGAGGTTATACTCACGTGGTCCAACCTCTCCGGACCGTCACCGCTCGTCACCGCTGCCCTGGATGTTGCCTTCCATCGCTGTCACCGCGTCTCTGGGGTGTCCCCGACGCTCCGGCAAGGCCTCTGCTTCCCCGGCATCCTCGCTCTCCGTCGCCGCTATCACGTCGCTACGCACACCGCTCCTATTGGATGACGGGACGGCGTGCACAGCGACGTGATGATGACGCTGGAGAGCGCCAACGATGCAGGGGATCCCGAAGAGGACGCTCCGGAGCCCCGAGGACAGGTAAGTGATCGTCAGCGGACCACACAGGGCACCGTAAACGGCTATCCGGTGGCAGCTGAAGCAGTCTGTGCTGCCGGATAGCCGTTTATGTGATGGCCCAAACATACAAAAGCATCGTATGTTGATGCTGCCTTCAACATGCGATGGCCTCTGAGAGGCCATCGTATGTTGAAATGATCGTATGTCGGGGCCATCATAGGTCGGGGGGTCACTGTGTATATATATATATATATATATATATATATATATACATGTCATAAGGGGGATCTTTATCTTCAATAGTAGGACTATGAAATTAACAATTTTCTGAATAGGCTGCTAGGTAAGTTCCCTACCAATCAGCCTTCTACTCTTGTAGAACTGAAAACTCTCATGTGTATAAATGAGAGAATTGATTCAGAATCAATTAATTTAGCTCTGAATTTCTTTGGGGGATTCATATAGAGCGAAGTGAAGAAGCAGATACTGAGCGGTGAGGTATACATTATATACCAGTGGTCTTCAACCTGCGGACCTCCAGATGTTTCAAAACTACAACCCCCAGCATGCCCGGACAGCCGTTGGCTGTCCGGGCATGCTGGGAGTTGTAGTTTTGCAACATCTGGAGGTCCGCAGGTTGAAGACCACTGCTATATACCTTTCTCTGTAACGTGACCAGGTAACATGTACCAGGACGGGTCAGCAAATGTGGTAGCCCAGAAGTAAATAATGTATGCATCCTTCTTACTGCATTTATTGGCCGCCACACTGCGAATGAGCAAAGCAATGTATGCTTTGTAGAGGAGCAGGGACTCCCTTCTTTTACAGGATGGCCTGCTCCAGTACACACTGTCAAATCTCAGTCAGAATTCAAATTGAAACTGATGGCTGATTGGAGAAAATCTGAAAAGAAACAAGTTTCAGAAAATGTATTCATCTTTAATTGGAAGATATAATGTGCTGTGGTTTAAAGACTGGGTTTCTGGATTAGACTCAAACCAAGGACAACTTCTGCATTTTATTCTGTTATCTCTGTGGTTTCACATTTTTCATCCCACTCTTTGAAAGTAACATTAAAGGAGTTATCAAGTGTTTTACCAGATCTGAAATAGTCGTCTCTCTCTTTTTCCTGCAATCTTTTGTCTTCTTTCTGCTTCTGAGATGTGTGCATGTTGCAGGACCTGCTGACTCCCTGGCCACTATGGTCATCTTGGCCAATGATTGGCTCAGCTGACAGGTCCTGCAACATGGGCTCATCCTAGAAGCAGTAAGGAAAGAGAAGCCTGGGGGAATCAGATGGAGCAGAATGGAAGCTTCGGGGGGCAATGGGGATATATATATATATATATATATATATATATATATATATATTATTATTATTATATTTCCCCATTCCCCCTGCACTATTTTACAGTTTGTAAAACACTGGATAACGCCTTGAAAAAAATGTTATCCATGCTTAAAAAAAATTACTTTTTTTATGCTCATGTCTCACTTTACAAACTCAATAAAATACAGTGGTCCCTCAAGTTACAATATTAATTGCTTCCAGGAAGACGATTGTATGTTGAAACCATTGTCTATTGAGACCATAATACTCTGTGGAAACCTGGTGATAGCTTCTGAAGCCACCAAAATGTCATCCAAAAATAGTAAAGAAGTGAGGATTAAAGATAAATAAGTAGATAACTAATAGAGTTAAAGTCCTTAAAGGAAAACTGTCACTTGTTTTCTCCCACACTATCTACAGGTACTGGTGGATAGTGCAGGAGACACTGATTAAAATGAGCCCTACCTTACCCGGATCCGCCCGGCCATTCTCCCGCAAATGTAGTTTTATTATCTGTTGAAATCTTCCTGTAACTGGCACGGGCGGGGCTTCGGCGCTTAACTGGCACTGATGTCAGCGCCGCTTATGAATATTCATCCCCCCTCCCTCCAGCTCTCCCTCTCTTTGCTGCTCCTAACTGGGTGGAGGGGGGATGAATATTCATAAGCGGCGCTGACATCAGTGCCAGTTAACCGCTGAAGCCCCGCCAGTGCCAGTTACAGGAAGATTTCAACAGATAATAAAACTACAATTGCGGGAGAACGGCAGGACAGATCCAGGTAAGGTAGGGCTCATTTTAATCCGTGTCTCCCGCACTATCCACCATACCTGTAGATATTGCGTGAGAAAAGAAGTGACAGTTTTGCTTTAAATATAAAAGTAAGAAAGATCTACTGGGAGCTGTAATCACTGTGGAGGATTATGTAAAGGACAGGAGCTTCTTCAGGGTCCGGTACCGTTCACACAATGTCCTAAAAAAGTAAACATGTTTAAAAAATTACCCCTATACAGTATAAACAACTCCAGTGGAAATCTTATGCTAAAATCAGAGGGTGCCATGGAAGCTATGAAAAAGAGTATGGACATCTGTCTAAGACATAAGGCCCTATGCCTTGCAAAGTATGCTACGTTAATAACGTAATGCTTAAAGGGGTACTCCGCAGCTCAGCGTTTGGAGCAAAATGTTCTGAATGCTTAGAGCCAGTCCCGGGAGCTCGTGACGTCATAGCCCCACCCCTCATAATGCCAAGCCCCGCCCCCTAAATGCAAGTCTATGGGAGGGGGCGTGACATCCGTCACGCCCCCTCCCATAGACTTGCATTGATGGGGCGGGACATGACATCATGAGGGGCGAGGCTATGATGTCACGAGCTCCCGATGCCGGCTCTAAGCATTTGGAACATTTTGTTCCAAATGTTGAGCAGCGGAGTACCCCTTTAACATACAAGATGAAGGCTGCATTTGTATCCTTTCGATGGGGGATTTATGGTCTAGGGATAAAGTCTTAGAAAGCCTCTTTAATACTGATCCATATTTTACCCTAGTAATAGAAAATACTGCCGATAACAAAACACCAGCCAGGCACATTTGCACAGGTTCACTATCCTCTGCCATAAATAATAAAGGCATTACATTCTGGCTCGCTGAAGCACAATATAACCAGTATTTTTGCTTTATTAAGGTTTTTTATTTTTTTTCCCATTATCATCATTGAGTCAGATTCTGAAATACTATCGAGCTTTGTACAACCAGTACACGCTATTTTGGCAGCACAGTTAAATGCATGGTGTAAATTAAGCAAGCTATCTTCTTCTACCCCTTAGGCTCAGATATTAGCACATATAGCCATCTGCTTACTGGAAAGAGTTGTTCTTGTTGAGCTCCACCGCTGACTCTAATACTGACTTTGCAGCTGCTGTTTGTGTTCCATTCTTCTGCTATAGATTACTCACTCACGTAGTATCAGCAGCAGATAGTCCGGGTGCTATTTACAATATGGAGGCTGCAATGAAACATCTGACAACACAATGATAATTCTGCAGTTGGCCACAAAGTCCCTTATAGTTGTCTTTTGTAATTATGGCGCTACATTGTATACAAAATGTGCTGGATGTTTATACGCCACGACCATGAAAAGACGGCATTGCGCCGGATACTGTGTGTGCGTTGCGTGACTTCGAAGCAGCCAAAGTCATTCATTGTCTTGCCAGTGGAAGATTAAAATAATAATAATCCAATGTTGTCACAACATATTATAAAAAGCTTATGTTGCTGTAAACCTCCTTTGTGATTAAATCCGCGGGTTTGGGACAACGGTTTTGGCTTCATGGAAAATATACTTTTAAATCAGTGTTAACATTATGAAATGCATCATTACTCCATAAAGACTTCACTTTGTATACACCATATACAGGGTATCATCAAGACCAAGGGAAGCATGGCCGACTCCAAATTTTTTTTATCTATATATATATATATATATATATATATATATATATATATATATATATATATATATATAAAACTCAATGTGTGTGTGTGTATGTATGTGTGTATGTTCCCACATAACTTCCATACGGCTGGAGATATTTCAATACCTAGTACACATATTACAGGTCGGGATATGAGGACGGGATATGAGGACGGGATAGGAGATCAGGATAGATGGACGGGATAGGAGGACGGGATAGGAGGACGAGATATGAGGTCGGGATAGGAGGACGGGATAGGAGGTCAGGATAGGAGGTCGAGATAGAAGGATGGGATAGGAGATTGGGATAGGAGGTCGGGATAGGAGATCGGGATAGGAGGTTGGGTTAGATGGACTGGATAGGAGGACTGGATAGGAGGTTGGGATAGGAGGTTGGGATAGGAGGTCGGCATAGGAGGTCGATATAGGAGATCGTGATAGGAGGTCGGGATAGAAGGTCGGGATAGGAGGTTGGGATAGGAGGACGGGATATGAGGACGGGATATGAGGACGGGATATGAGGACGGGATATGAGGACGGGATGTGAGGACAGGATGTGAGGACGGATTATGAGGTTGAGATATGATGACGAGATAGGAGGTCGGGATATGGGGTTGGGATATGACAACAATATATGAGGATGAATATGAAGTCAAAAGCTTCCTCCTTTGTTTATTTTCCTCCCCAACAAGGATTAGGAAGGAAAAACCGGGCAACGCCGGGTATTCAGCTAGTTCAAATATATTTCCAAACCTTCACAAAATACTTCCAAACCTTCACTCCACATTCAAAGGTTGTTATTAGAGATGTCGTGAATTGTTCGCCGGCGAACGGTTCCCTGCGAACATAGCTTAACAACTTGTTAACTATAGTCAAAGGGGTATCCCTATCTCCTCTAAAGGATTCCCAGCCCCAACCAAAATACAGCCTAAGCATGTGAGTTATGCAATTTAGGTAACTCCCGTTGATGTTAATGGGAATTGCGAAAATGGTGTAGTTCTACTAGCTAACTCTGGGAGTTATTTAAAAAGTGTAGCTTGCAGGGCTATGCTATTTGCACAACTCCTATTAAAGTCAATGGGAACTACGTGGATTGGGGCTGTTTTTGGCTTCCAGACCACCTCAGGTGGCTTCAAATAGGCTGTAGGTGGCCGAGAAGCCATAACGGGTGATGAAAATGCTCCTTTAACTTTCACTTCCAGCAGATAGGATAACTCTGATCCCAACTGTTTATCCCCCAAATACCAGAGTCAATAGTGATTGTGACTCCTAGGCAGTTCATTCTATCGATAAATGCAGATAAGATGGTAGCCGGGGTCTACTGAATACTCCTAGGTCTGCCATGTTACTAAAGAGTATATAGAAATAGCAATATCACTACAATACACTGAAATGCAGAAAACCAACTGTACAATGTATTAGCAATCGTGTCCCTTAGTGGTCAGACTGAATAGAAGTTTTAAAAATGCAAAAAACAACAGTATTAAAAGTTTAACTATTTCTTCTTTCCATTTACAAATATAAAAAGGTTTAAAATAAACACAGTTGTTATCATCAAGAGTACCTGTCATTGTAAAAAAAAAAAAAAAAAAAAAAAAAGAACATTTCGATATGTCATAGAGAGATAGCAAAGGTTTTTATAGGTCAGCGTTTGAGTGTTTACCGTATTTTTGCCATATAAGACGCACTTTTTCTTCCCCAAAACTGGGGGGGGGGGGGAAAGTTGGTGCGTCTTAAACGGCGAATACACACACACCTATCGCGGCGATCCCTGTGGCCATCAATGGCCGGGACCCGTGGCTAATACAGGGCATCATCGATCGCGGTGATGCCCTGTATTAACCCTTCAGACGCGGCGATCAAAGCTGACCGCCGCGTCTGAAGCGAAAGTGACACAACCCGGCTGCACCGGGAGGGACCTTACCTGCCTCCTCGGTGTCTGCTCCGTGCCGGGATCCCCTGCATGACCGGCCCTCTCCTTCGTCATCATCACGTCGTCGCGCATGCTGTCCCGTCATCCAATAGGAGCGGTGTGCGTAGTGACGTGATGGTGGCAACGGAGAGCGAGGATACCGAGCAGAGACGTTCCGGAGAGACGGGGACACCCCAGGGACGCGGCGACAGCGATGGAGGGCGACATCCAGGGCAGCGGTGACAAGCGGTGATGGGTCCGGAGCGGCGGGGACACGTGAATATTACCTCCTATACCAGTGGTCTTCAACCTGCGGACCTTCAGATGTTGCAAAACTACAACTCCTGGCATGCCCGCATCCAACGGCTGTCCGGGCATGCTGGGAGTTGTAGTTTTGCAACATTCAGAGGACCGCTGATTGAAGATCACTGTGACCTATACCTTACATTGTATTCTAGAATTTCCTCATTTAAAATTGGGTGCATCTTATATGCCGGAGCGTTCTATAGGGCAAAAAAAAAAAAAAGGTAGATCTCGACCGATCTGTAGAACAAGCTGGGAGTAGTGCGCAGCTCTGTGTCATGTGACCAGGTCAGACTCATATTACAAGTCTATGGAATCGTCCTGCTCATACAGAAGCTATTGATTGGTCGGGAACTGAATACTCAGACCTCGGCAGATAAAAAATGTTGACATATTCCTAAAACATGTCAATAGTTTTCATAATGTTATGGAAACATTTATTATATAACACTCATCTCGTCTCTTACAAAATTAACAACAATTTCCCAATACACCACTGACATGATCAAGCTTATTCTGGTAAAAAATGAAAATTAAAAAAAATTATAATAATAATTTAGGAAGTGTTATATGTGCGCCAAACAGCAAAACGTAGCATCATATGGTAGTCGTTGGCAGAATTTCTTTGTCCATACTACAGAGAAAAGACATTTCTCTCGACAATTAACATTTTTTTTTTTTTAATAATGTGAAGATTCCTATGATTGCTTATAAACTGGCTTATAATGTTCTCCATGGACAACACAGATGCTAAATTGAAGGGACCTTATAATGCAATTTATATGCTAAATACTGTAGAATAATACACTTTATCATGCAAGTAGGGAAATACAATAGATAACAAGTCCATAGAATAAGATATTATTCATGGTATCTGCTCCATGTTAAACACCATTCGTACATAGATATGATACATATTATAATGTAAAATAAATTGACAGCAGCTAATTATTGAGTGACATTGTGGGTTAACCCATTGACAACCTTAGTATGATGCAAGCAGGAGTTATTAGAGATAGGGAACCTGCACAATACCCTTATGCACCCTGATCACATTGGCCTCAGGGATACGTTCATGCTGTATTGTACCATAGTGGGTGGTTTTTTCTTATCATAGGCAACATTTCAACTTTCTAGCCATGTATTCAAATACCTCGACCAAGGCAGAATGGATTGTGGGCGCTCTCCTTGTTCCCAAACAGGTAGGACACATATCTCACCAGCCCTGCCCCATAGTTACTCCTCTGCTGGTGCCTCCTGGTAATCAGGTTTCTTCCCACACAGTAAAGAAAAAGAAGGTAGCTTGCTTCCAATGAAACAGCCCCCAGAAGGAATCTACGTGTATACGAAATTAGGGACTGCCTTATATTTAGCATGCTCTACTGGATTTGAAGGGATTGTCAGAGGGGAGAGGCAGAGGAGAAGCGAGGGGAGAGGCGGAATAGTTGAGCAGCAAAGTTAGAATGGATTGGAGGGAATTAAGAATGTTTGATGGAAGGCCACAGAGGAGGATGTTGCAGTAGTCAGATGAGAGATGATGAGGCCCTGTACGAGTAGATTAGTTGTGTAAAAGTTAAGGAATGAGTTAATTCAAGAGATATTTTTGAAGTGAAGGCTACAGGAGGTGGTGAATGTCTAGATGTGTGGTATGAAAGAGAGCGTTAAGTCGAAGCAGACCCTAAGACAGTGCACTAGTGGGGCTGGAGAGAAAGTGGAGCCATTGACTGTGATAGACCGGGTGAGGGTTAAGCAGGAACATGATGTCTCATTTAGGCTATGTTCCTTACCTGTAAACCGCAGCATTCCCACTAAGACACACCCCTGGTCAAGCAAGGCAGTACCCTCTGTGGGGATACAAGTGAGCAACCTGTCAAAAAGGAATGCCTAGGCACAGCCTGACCTGTTCCCAGTGACCCATAGACTAAGTGTGGCTACATTTCGTCCAATTCCTGAACGCATATGCCTGTTTCTCTATAAAAGTCCCATGCATAGGGCTCTGCTGGGTCCAGACAAAGGGTTAAGTTTAATTAAAAAATAAAAATAAAATAAAAATATGATCAGGAACATTAATAAAAAATCACATGCAGAAAGTTTCTGTGCAACTCACCACCTACACTGCATATGCACAGAAAGCTCGTTTCTCACCTCGCAGTTTGTCCTTTAACCTTGAAAATAATTTATCTTTTAATTTGATGAAAACATAAAACACACTTGACTTTTTTTTTTCTCGATAATGTAAAATATTTAATTGGATAATTCTAATTCATAGATTTACATAACGCACAAAATCAGAAGCTTCATTCCAGGGTTGTGCATTTAGTTTGGTCTATCGATAAAGCCCTGGTATCCGTGCACTACCATGAGGCATCTGCTTTTATATGGATTATTAATGGGATATAACCTTGACCAGCTCCGGGTCCCTAAAAAGCTTGCCTAAACTCATCTTTCTCTTTTGTGAGTTCTTTTTGTAAACTTTTTTGTAAACATCCTAAATTACATTAGGAATGATAAACTCGGAATGATAAACCTTGTCTCCAGGCCGAGGCGCGAGGACTCATTTGATAATTTGGCCGCTTAAATTAAATATTTATGGCCGGCAATATGTTTCAAATTGCTGTTTTTCCATTTTATTATTGTCTGCAAATTGTCCTCCAGGCCCCGAATCCTAACTACATGCATGTTATTGCATCCATATTTTATCCAATTTTCTTGGCAATGACACGTCCCGCGTGATATTTCTTGTAGGTTCTCCTTGTGTTTGTTTTCATTTTGGAAGCCTTACTGTCACATGTGAAAGGATAAAACTGAATATTGTTATCTTAAAAAAAAAAAATAATATATATATATATATATATATATATATATATATATATATATATATACTTTTTTTTTTTTTTTTTTTTTTTTATTTTTTTATTTTTTTATCTGTAGATATTTGGGTGTTCTGACCCCAACTAATAGCTAGAAAGATCTGGGAGAGGTGCAAGCTAAGCATATTCTCTCCCAGCTCTGTGCACATGACAGACTTCCTTAGTAAGTCTATGGGACTGTCTCTTATTGCAAACACAGAGCGGGGAGATACAGCGCTCAGCCGCAAGCTTTTGCCCAACAAATCAAAATAGCACGTGTGTACATCAGTGTTTTTTCCAAACAGTGTGTCTCCATCTGTTGCAAAACTAGAACTCCCAACATGCCGCATGCTGGGAGTTGTAGTCTTGCAACAGCTGAAGACACATTGTTTTAAAAACACTGCTCTAAAGTTTTTTTTTTTTTTCTTTAAGTGACAGGTACAGGACTTCTCCTGATATAAAATCATACAAAATCATGACATGCTAGCAAATCCCTCAACAGGCGGCAAATTGCTATGCAACCATTGCGTAACCACACATAGACACGTGGTATTGCCATATCCTGGTTTTTTTTGTTGTTTTGTTTTTGTTTTTATTTTTAAACTAGTTGTGACACAAATGTTATAATATTTTGGGGTAAGTAAAGATAAGTCTTTATCTACGTTCTTCTTCACTTCCACAATGACCTCTAAGGCTGGGTTCAAACCACATTTATCACATATGGGGACTGGATCCAGGCAGAGAGATGGGAAAACCGGGCGCTCCCATATGCCAGCCGGACCCAGCCCGCATCTCATTCATTTGAATGAGCCGACTGGAGTCAGATAGTGACTCCGATCAGCTCATTTTTGCCCCGTAAGGGTGCGTTCACACTTAGTAAAACAAGAGCAATTCAAGCCGAAAAATTTACGGGCGGAAAAAAGAATTTTATTTTTGCGCAAAATTTTTGCGCAATTTGCACACAATTTGCACGTGGAATTGCGTGCGGAAATTGGGGAGGAAGAAGTGAAGGGTTTTTCAGCCATTCTGCAAATTCTGCGTGAAAATTATGTCAGGCGGAATTTTTTTTTACCATTGACTTCTATTGATTTCTGCTAGCAGATTCTGCTTGAAGAATGAACATGCTCATTCTTCAAGTGAAACGGAATTCAGCTTCGGAATTCCGCTGGCAGAATTTCCGCAGTGGGAACAGGACAGCGGAAAAAACATTAAAGTCAATGGGCAGAGGAGATGTGCATTAATTTGGAGCGGAGAATTCAA
Source organism: Hyla sarda (assembly GCF_029499605.1). NCBI lineage: Eukaryota > Metazoa > Chordata > Amphibia > Anura > Hylidae > Hyla > Hyla sarda. Next base: position 26,367,224 of record NC_079196.1, on the reverse strand, counting down.
GAGGAATTACTCAAGTAAATTCCTCTTGAATTACTCCGTGTGAACGCACCCTAACTGTGGTTTTTAGGTCCAGTCACAAAACCGGATACAAGGCAAAAATTTGCTAACCTGAGTCACTATCTGACTCCGGTCGGCACATTCAAATGAACGTGATGCGGCAGGGATATAGGAACACCCGTTTTCCCATCTCTCTGCCTGGATCCGTTCCCCGTATGTGATAAGTGGCGTGTGAACTCAGACCTTAGACCCACTAATCCTAAGAAATGAAGGGGATGTATTCCTGGTTTACTGATCATTTTTCTAGAAGGGGACATACTCAGTCTTTCTAGATATCTTAGATATCTAGATATCAAATTGCCACCAATCATAAAGTGATACCATATTCTATTGACATGCCATCTCCATAATGATGTTACTGCCCCTCTAAGAGGCTACTTCAGTGTTGCTTTAATTTATAGTTGGTTCTTGGCTTAGAAAAGTAAGAAAAAAGTATAAAAAATGCTTAGACCTGAAAATATCCAGTAGTAATTAAAATACAGTCAATACCATAAATGTTGGCACCCCTGAATTTTTTCAAGAAAATTAAGTATTTCTCACAGAAAAGGATTGCAGTAACACATGTTTTGTTATACACATGTTTATTCCCTTTGTGTGTATTAGAACTAAACCATAAAAAGCAAATTGGACATAATATCACACCAAACTCCAAAAATGGTCTGGACAAAATTATTGGCACCCTTTCAAAGTTGTGGAAAAATAAGATTGTTTCAAGCATGTGATGCTACATTAAACTCACCTGGGGCAAGTAACAGGTGTGGGCAATATATAAATCACACCTGAAAGCAGATAAAAAGCAGAGAAGTTCACTTACTATTTGCATTGTGTGTCTGTGTGTGCCACACTAACCATGGACAACAGAAAGAGAAGAGAACTGCCTGAGGACTTGGGGAAAATATCAACAATCTCAAGGTTACAAGTCCATCTCCAGAGATCTAGATTTGCCTTTGTCCACAGTGCACAACATTATCAAAAAGTTTGCAACCCATGGGACTGTGGCTAATCTCCCTGGGCGTGGACGGAAGAGAAAAATTGATGAGAGATGTCAACATAGGATAGTCTGCATGGTGAATAAGCAGCCCCAAACAAGTTCCAAAGATATTCAAGCTGTCCTGCAGGCTCAGGGAGCATCAGTGTCAGCGCAAACTATCCGTCGACATTTACATGAAATGAAACGCTAAGGCAGGAGACTCAGGAGGACCCCACTGCTGGCACACAGACATAAAAAAGCAAGACTACATTTTGCCAAAATGAATAAGCTAAAATCCTTCTGGGAAAACTTCTTGTGTACAGATGAGACCAATATAGAGCTTTTTTGTAAAGCACATCATTTTACTGCTTACTGAAAACGGAATGAGGCACAATACCTACAGTGAAATATGTTGGAGGTTCAATCATGTTTTGGGGTTGTTTTGCTGCCTCTGGCACTGGGTGTCTTGAATGTGTGCAAGGAATCATGAAATCTGAGGATTACCAACGGATTTTGGGTCGTACTGTACAGCCCAGTGTCAGAAAGCTGGGTTTTTCGTCCAAGATCTTGGGTCTTCCAGCAGAAAAATGACCCCAAACATATGTCAAAAAGCCCCCAGAAATGTACGGCAACAAAGTGCTGGAGAGTTCTGAAGTGGCAGCAATGAGTCCAGATCTAAATTCCATTGATCACCTGTGGAGAGACCTTAAAATTGATGTTGGGAAAAGGCGCCTTCCAAAAAGAGAGACCTGGAGCAGTTTTCAAAGGAAGAGGGGTCCAACATTCCAGCTGAGAGGTGTAAGAAGTTGATTGATAGTTACAGGAATTGACTGATTTCAGTTATTTTTTTCAAAGGGTGTGCAACCAAATATTAAGTTATGGGTACCAATAATTTTTTCCAGCCCATTTTTGGAGTTTGGTGTGACATTATGTCCAATTTTCTTTTTCCCTCCCTTTTTTGGTTTAGTTCCAATACACACAAAGGGAATAAACATGTGTATAGCAAAATGTGTTACAGCAATCCTTTTCTGTGAGATATACTTAATTTTCTCAAAAAATTTCAGGGGGGCCAACATTTATGGCCATGACTGTATATGGAATATATAATAACTTTACAAAGCTTTTCAGGTAAGTGTGGAGTACCGTTATGAATTTTGCTTGTTAGTTCTGGAGCCTTAAAGGAGAACTATCATGCAGGACAACTTATCCTTATCCACAGGATAGAGGATGTGTCTTATTGGGGGGGGTTCGACTGTTGGGATATCCAATATCCTGCATGGCATCCCGGCTCTCCTTAGGAACAGGGTGTGTGTTGACCCCCACACATAATGGTGGCTGACAAGCCCCCTCCATGTACCTCTAAGGGAGAGCCAGAGCTATCTGAACACTGTATGTCCAACTCTCCCACGGAGGGCATGTTGGCCGCCGCTTTGTGCGGGAGTCGACACGCCCTGTTCCTGTAGAGAGGGTGGTGGGGTGCCTGCAGAAGATCGCGGGGTGTCCCAGCCATTGGAACCCGTGTAATCAGATACTTATCCAATATCCTTTGGATAGGGGATAAGTTGTCCTGCATTATAGTTCTCCTTTAAGTTGCACTCCCGCAAATCCAAATTTTTCCACTGAAAAATCCAGTATATTTTACAATTTTAAAGAGATCTGACAGCTCCATACCAGGTATGGATTTGCATATCCCGACTGATACCATACATTTAGTTTTGTTGATAACTGTTTATAAAGTGCTTTATTTTTACCAGCTGAATAGCAAACCTGATTGTGCTCAGCTGCAGTAGCACCTCCTCCCTCCTGTCCTGCTTTTACTGATTGACATGCAGGGCTGGAAACCAAGCCCTGTACATAGACCATGCAGGACAGGGTGGGGGAGGGAGGAGGTGCTGCTGCAGCTCAGCACTGCCTGCTAACAAGAAATGCACTTTTGTAACTTTACAAACTGCCATCATCAAAACTAAAGGTGCGGTTCATTTTATCCCCCTAGCACATATCTGCCTAAATCTGCAGTACCATTTCTGACTTAACTTCAAGGGTACTGTCGCACATAGCATTTACGCAGCATATTTCACATTGTGCAAAATCTACTGCACAGTGGGAAACGCTGCATATTCCCCTATAGCCACCATGTGAAATGGATTTTATATTCAACTTGGGTATTTTTTTTTTTTTTTACTTTAGTGCTGTGGTCTTCAACCTGCGGGCCTCCAGATGTTGCAAAACTACAATTCCCAGCATGCCCGGACAGCCGTTGGCTGTCCGGGAATGCTGGGAGTTGTAGTTTTGCAACATCTGGAGGTCCGCAGGTTAGAGACCACTGCTTTATTGCTTACCTTTCCTGAACCTGTGTGGCCATGTCCAATGCTGGAGGGTGAAGGTTCCTCAGAGACAACTATGTTGCAGGATAGTATTGAGCAGCCCTGGAGGCGTCGCTGCTTTCACCCAAAAAAAATTTAATGTATTTTGATGCCTTTACATTTTCTGACATTGCTAAGTGTGTTTTTTATGTGCAAAATGTCTTGGCGGGGATTTGTGCCCAAAAAAATGGGATTTGCGCCAAAATTGCGCCAAAGATTGATTGCCGCAAATTATGAATTACTGACTAGTAAAGTTAAAATCCCACACAGGACCGTGTGATTTTGAGAAAGTTGTAAAAATGACAGTGGAGAAGATGCGCCAAACTTTGGCGCAAAAAGACACTGCGCCAAAGTATTGCACCAAAGTTACGTAAAAAAAAAAACAACACATAAATCCTTTCATAAATACCCCCCCCCCCAATGTGTGACCCCTACCCTTAAGTTACATTCAAACAAACATATTTTGTTGCAGATTTTCTGCAGCAGATTAAGCTACCCATTAAAGTAAAAAAAAAAGTCAATTGGCTGCAGAAAATCAGCTGCAAAATATGCAGCAACATATGCATATGTAAATTGACCCTGAGAACTCGTTTACATGGGCAAATTATATTTTGAAATTGCAACATGTTTCCTATTGTAAGTTTAAAGTAAACGGGGTCTGTGGTGGGTTTTCTGCAGGGCAAATTCCACTGCCAAAAATCGGAGAGCCAGTCCCCATTCAGACTCGCAGCGGGAAACCCACTATGATCTTGCAATAAAATCTGCCCGTGTGAACAAGCCCTAAGTCTACAATAATTCCTGATTTTGACATGTATGCCGAAAGATTTGGATCCCATTAAAAGTTTAGTCAGAATGGTTGAAGCTTTTTCTCAGGCTTTTTTATTTATTTCTTGATTTTTGTAATTTATTGCTTTATTTTCTCACCGGAGCAGCCCGCAGTGTTTGAGCAGGCAGATTTTTCATGTCTGCGGTGAATGTTATGTCAATGTTCGGTTCACATTATCGGACTCTAAGGTGTATGTTTTATGACTGCAGGTGACAACGCTTGCCGGATAAACAATGGGGGCTGCGGTACGCTTTGCCTCGCCGTTCCTGGAGGGAGAGTTTGCGGTTGTGCTGATAACCAGCATTTGGATGAAAACAATTCAACTTGTGTGTGTAAGGCTTCTTCAAAGACTTCTTTGTTTTCTTCTTCACATACACCCAGTAAGACAACGAACATCCACTCACAAGCATGCAAATACTTCCACATAGGAATATGCCGTAAGGAATTGGTAGCAACCGTATAATACAATATACAAGCTTTCTTATAGACAGAAAGAAAATCATTCATGCATACAAAAAAAGAAAAAAATATTTCGTAAAGAAACTGAAATTAAAGTTTCTTATAATTACATTTCTTGCCATTGCGCGGAATTAAATTTTTTCACATTACCAGCCTATGAGATGTCCTTTGTGTTCACAATTCTTTCTTGAGACTCTTTATTAGAGAAGATCTACTAGCTCCCCTGTTCTTATTGTTTCTTTAAAGGGGTACTCCGGCGCTTAGGCATCTTATCCCCTATCCAAAGGATAGGGGATAAGATGCCTGATCGCAGGGGTCCCGCTGCTGGGGACCCCCGTGATCTTGCATGCCGCACCCCGTTTAAAATCAGTCCCCGGAGCGTGTTCGATCCGGGTCTGATTACTGTCGATCACGGGGCCGGAGCATTGTGACGTCAAGGCTCTGCCCCGAGTGACATCACGCTCCGCCCCCTCAATGCAAGCCTATGGGAGGGGGCGTGGAAGCTGTCACTCCCCCTCCCATAGGCTTGCATTGAGGGGGGCAGAGTGTGATGTCCCACGGGGCGGAGCCTTGACGTCACAACGCTCCGACCCCGTCATCGACAGTAATCAGACCCGGATCGAACGCGCTCCGGGGACTGATTTTAAACTGTGCGGCATGCAAGATCACGGGGGTCCCCAGCGGCGGGACCCCTGCAATCAGGCATCTTATCCCCTATCCTTTGGATAGGGGATAAGATGTCTAAGCGCCGGAGTACCCCTTTAAATAAAAATAAAAAATGTAAATATGTAAGTCAGTTGTCATCTGGAAGGTCCATCTGTTCTATAAAAGCATGTCATCTCATTTTATCTAGATAGACTGACATTTCACCCATTTAAAGGGGTACTCTGGTGGAAACCTTTTTTTTTCATTTATTTATTTATTTTTTAAATCAATTGGTGCCAGAAAGTTAAACAGATTTGTAAATTACTTCTATTAAAAAATCTTACTCCTTCCAGTACTTATTAGCTGCTGAATACTACAGAGGAATGTCTTTTATTTTTGGAACACAGTGCTATCTGCTGACATCATGACCACAGTGCTCTCTGCTGACATCTCTGTCCATTTTAGGAACTGTCCAGAGCAGCATATGTTTTCTATGTGTATTATCTCCTACTCTGGACAGTTCTTAAAATGGACAGAGGTGTCAGCAGAGAGCACTGTGGTCATGATGTCAGCAGAGAGCTCTGTGTTCCAAAAAGAAAATAATTTCCTCCGTAGTATTCAGCAGCTAATAAGTACTGGAAGGATTAAGATCTTTTAAGAGAAGTAATTTACATATCTGTTTAACTTTCTGGCACCAGTTGATTAAAAAAAAAAAAAAAAAAAAGTTTTCCACAGGAGTACCCCTTTAACACATCTACAATGCACCCATAAAACAACCCAAAGTAATACTTTTTTTCTTTGCTTTTTCTTGATCTTTAGTTAATAGTGATGAGACATTACCAAAGTTGTGCAGTTTGGAAGAATTTCAGTGTAGAAACCAACACTGTATTCAAGAAGGCTGGAAATGTGATGGTGAAGATGACTGTCTAGATGGGAGCGATGAAGATGTTGGAGCTTGCGGTAAGTCTTTATTATTTTTAACGTATATATACATCTATGTCTGAGTGGATGACATGTTTTCTAAATTGCAGTCTTTTAAGTGTCTCATCCAGCCCTCTCCCCCCTCTCCTTTTTTTAACACAGCTTAGAATGTTGTAAAATAATGTAATACATTAAATCACTTTACCGATCCCCTGCTGCTCCTCTTCTGATGCTTCCCAGGTCCCCTGTTGGTTGCCACTTTCTGGTCCCTCTTAACACAGTGTGACACTTGGGGGCAATTTATCATGAAAGGTAAAAGCTTTTTGGACTCTACAGAAGTATTTGAGATACTGAGAGCCAAATTAATAGCATGGAAGCTAATGGCAATCCAAAATAGGGCTTATTTAGCTGTTGGATGACTGCAAGGACACAAATAGCAGTCTAACCCACACGTAGGACACTACCACACTTCTTGAACTTCTTTAACATTCCAGGCCAGAAAATACAGTTATTGTGGTCCCTCCCCAGCACACTGGCTCTCACCAAGCTTATTCCAGTCCCTTTTGGTTGCCAGTACTCTGTCTCTAGCCAGTCCACAGGACACCATCAACACTTTCCCGCTGTGAATGCTCTCCTTCTTAAGTTGCCCTATTATGAGTGTGGTCAATCGGGTCGCTCTCCATCGTTTTCTAGCTTATAACCTTCAAGTTCTTCTGTCCAAGTTACAGCTGGTAGCACTTCCAGGTTAAGGAAAAGCTCCAGTGGTGAGGGAGAGATAGTAAAAAGTGAACGGTATGCGTGCGGGCGCTCCCGGAGGGAGCGCCCACACGCATAACGTTCACTTTTTACTATCCATCCCTCACCACTGGAGCTTTTCCTTAACCTGGAAGTGTTACCAGCGATAACTCAAACGGAAGAACTTAAAGATTATATGCCTGACCCAGCTTTCCTTTGGAATCTGTGTTGGAATGCTTTGGCCTGAACCCAGTGGATCTGTCGGCACATCAGTAGTTGTGCCAATGTGCAATACAGTGTTCTGCTCTTAGCGCAACACAACCAAGTGAGTGGCTTCAGAGCTGTGTTAATTGTATTTAATATTTTGCCAATCGGAGTAACAGGACATGTAGCGCTTCTTTGTTTCTTTTTTCTTGCATTACGATATCGCTTTCTAGCTTCACACCCTTTCAGTGGACATGTGATTGCTGCTGTCTGTATTGTGGCTAGTGATTGGTACAGAGTTAAAGGGCTTATCCAGTTTTAAAAAGATACAGTATTCCCTATTCACAGGAGATAAGTGATCTCCAGAATGGCGCCTGACTGTTTCTGCCGTGCGCTTCAGCTCCCACCGTCTGAGATGAACTGGTCTTGGCAGTGACAGCCAGCACAGCCAATCACCAACTCAGACGGCCAGTCACTGCCCAGACCAGTACTTCTCAGAAGGTGGGGGCTCGAGCGCTCAGAGGAAAGAGCTGGGACCCATTCTGATCGTGGGATGTTCCAAAGATCCGACCCCCACACAATACATTTTTAAAAGCTGGATTACCCCTTTAACAATTCCAAGTCAAGAGGCAACAGGATGTAGAGACCAATGGAGAACCTGGAAAGCATCAGAACGGGATAGGTGGGAGATTGGTAAACGGAATATTGCGTTTTTAACCTAAGGAGCTTAAAGTGAATGAAGTAGAAGGCTTACCTTAATTCTTAACGTACCATGGTGATCATTTACATCATGCAATGGATTGTGTCTATGAAACGAGTTGACACTTTACAGGCGGGAGAACTGATAGAAAATGATAATAGACAGTAAAATAAAAAAAATAATTTACAATTTTTTTAAATGTGTAATATTAAAACTAGATTTAAATTTGAAATTTAAAATAATATGTAATTTTCTTATGACACATTCCATATAAGCTCTTACATAATTACTTAAAAATACTTCAAAATTATTTAAATAAATGTGGAGGTTGACATTGCACCAGGACACTTGGATTCCACTTATCCTGATGTTTCTTTTGTCTAATATCTTTGCATAGTTTCATGATGGCATAACATTGACAGTACGCAGAGGGGAATAAATGTGGTTATAAGTCAAGTGCTTCTCTATAACTCTTACTAGAGATGGGGTAAATTCTAGTGATGTAATGTCTCGGGCCACACTGCAACCTGGAAAAACCTGAGATGACATTAATTTTGTATGCTGTTAAAAATAAACATTTGGCCAAAAATCACATAAAAATTGCAAGATCACCATGAAACACAGGTAGAGACACTATATTATGAACTACACTAACTTTACAGGCCCTGTAGCATAGTCAAACTTAAAAAAAAAATATCCTGGAGGTACCCCTTTATTATTCTGGATCCAAGGTGACCTCTACCGAACTGTCCTGTTTGTGGAAAAGTTGTATATTACCTGTTTTAATTATCTGTAGTCAGCGTTGCTTAAGGTCAAGTGGATCATAAAGCAAGTTTCAAGGACACGTAATTTCAGAAGCAGTGAAAATTAATGAGAGAGATTTACAATATTTATGCTAATTGTTCAGTGCAAAAGTCTTCATTCTCCGCTCTTCTCAAAATAATTGGAAAATTGTAAAAATTCACCTTAGGCATCACATTAGATCAGTGGTCTCAAAGAGTGACCCTCCAGATGTTGCAAAACTTCAACTCCCAGCTGGAAGTTGAAGTTTTGCAACAGCTGGGGGCCACACTTTGAGACCACTGCATTAGATGAACCCTACCAATAATACCAATAGACTACTCATAGGGGGGAAGACTGATGGGAATTTTCAATGACTATAGAGCACAAATGTTGTGGAGAAAGTTGCAGGCGTTGCACCAAATTTATCAGACCAAATTTTGCGGACGCTAAATCAAACTAAGTTATTTTATTTTACGCAATCGAGTAAGTGGTGGCAGTGCACCAATTGTATTAAATGTTGCATGGACCTTAATACAATTGTCGTATAGAGTTCCATAGGGTAGGGTTGACCTACCCTGTGAAAACATCTAAATCTTAGCCATGTGACATTTTTGCAACATTTTTGAAACATTTCACAAGAAGTCTCACATGATCAATCAGTGACCCCTGCTCAATGTTGTCTAAATAAAAACACTTCATGGTTATGACACGTAGATGTTCTAATTAAAATGTCACATAAAATGTTGCACAGGGCAAGCCTGCAACTTTAAAGGGGTACACCACAAAAAAATATTGTATCCCCTATCCATAGTATAGGGGATAAGATGTCTGATTGAGGGGTCCTGCCACTGGAACCCCTTGAGATCTCCTGGCAGGCAGCAGTGGCATCCAGGACATGGAAGCTTGGAGCTTCCGCATTAGTGACGTCACACCACACCCCCTCCATTCATGTCTATGGGAGGGGGTTTGACCCCTCCATTCATGTCTATGGGAGTAGGTAGCCATCACGCCTCCTCCCATAGACATGAATGGCGGCTGTAGTAGCCAGTCATTCGGCATAGGATAGGGGATAAGATGTTTTTTCGGTAAGTATCACTTTAAATGGTTTGATAAATTCCCCTCATACTAACTATATCTAGTCAACAGCTTTTTCCAATTTAACCACCCTCAGTTTCTAAAATGGAGTTGTATCGGTACTAGGGAACCACCGTGCAGCTTTGGCTCAACTTGGCTTTCTTTGGAGGCCACATAGTCAGCCAATAATAGTCAGGAAAAAATAAATAAATAAATCATTAAAAAACTTTAAGAACTGGGGAAGTGGCGCACAAACAAACAAAGTGAAAAGGAGAGCAGTCCCTGTCAAATTAGGTAACAATTTAAATGGAATAGGCAGAGTGACGCAAGAGTAACATAGCGCTAATATTGTCAGGTGGACCAGACCCTTGTGTTCACATGAGGAGTAAAAAAAAAATTCTGCATAAATGAATCACATAGGCAGTATCTGAGCCAGCATAGATACAGTATAAAGTGCAGTGAAATGTATGAAGGGTAAAACGGTTAGGTAAGGGGAAAATATGATATCTGTATATGGGATATTAACTATGGTTGTAGTAAAAAAAAAAAAAAAGTTACGTGACATAGGTGTCCTTAAAAAAGAGTTTTGAAGACTTATTTAATACTGGCAATATCTAAAGACCACTGCATTAGATGAACCCTCCCAATGCTACCAATATACTACTCATGCTATCTATATCTAGTCAATAGTTTTTCCAATTTATCCATCACCAGTCTCTAAAATGAAGTTGTATTGGTGCTAAAGAAGCACCGTACTACTTTGGCTCAACTTGGCTTTTTTTGAAGGCCACATAGTCAGCCCATTATAGTCATAATAAATAAATAAATATTTGAAAAAGTTGAAGAACTGGGGAAGTGGAGCACAAATAAACAAAGCCAATAGGGGAGAAGTCCCTGTCAAATAACATAACAAAATTAGATAAATGGAATGGGTCAGCTTCAAGAGTTTCGTCCACAGACACAAGTACACAGTTTATGAACAAAGTGTGGATGTGGGGGTGAGGGTGAGAGCTGTAGGCTGAACATCATTTACCTACTGGGTATCGCTCCATTTATATACTCTTAGTTCTTTTTTTCATTTTTCTCTTTTAATTCTACAGAGATTGAAATCACTCTCCAAATAAATGTTTTATTCACATCGCCTATTCCGTAGCCGATTTCCACTTGTGGTTTTCTTTCTTGAACATGAGTCACTAAAAAGCTGATTAGCATTTGGTTGTTAACAATATATAAATTATGAAGCATTGTTTCTGGAATTAAAGCTTATCTCGCTGTTGACAAATGACTTGGTACCATTCATTTTCTTTTGAACAAAATACCATTAAAAACTCATTTAGTTCTTTATTCATCTGTTAATAAAAATAAATGCTATATGACAGGCTCCTTCATTGTGCCATAATTCCTCCACCCCATTTCCATGCATTATTCCGGACTCATTTACAAGCAGTGCTTGTCGCTGAGAACTCTCTTGCCTTGAGTGTCTTAAATTGCTTCTTTATGTTTTCCCAGTGAACCACAGCTGTCCAGGAGACCAATTTAAGTGCCAAAGTAACCGCTGTATCCCCAAGAGGTGGCTTTGCGATGGAGCAAATGATTGTGGCAATAATGAAGATGAATCTAATGAAACCTGCGCAGGTAAGAACTGCAGGAAGTCCCCAATGATCAGCTCCATAAAAACGCTGATTGGTACATTCAACGTGCAATGATCATGTCATTATTGCTTGGCTTTTCAGCATTTCTAGAACATTGGGGGCGGGGGCTACCAAGATCAGATTTTCATATACCGGTCTTTTTAAAAGGTTGTGCTGTGTCAGCTGCTCTGGATTTGTTAAGAGTTGCATGTGAGGGTGCCCGTATGGAAGCTGTAAAAAAATTACACTTACTTAGACGCCGACATTTATCATTGTTTAGACTGTTTTTTGTGTCTACAAAAGGCACAAAAAAGGTGCAAGCAAGGTTTATTTGTGCCTTTTTTTGCCCCTTTTGGTTTACACATTTCCGTTGATTTTGAGTTGCATTCCACTGACTATATGGAAGGATTTTATGAACAATTTTTGTGAAAGGGGTCAAAAAAAGCACAAAGCCACTAAAAATTCTCTAAAACTACACCAGCCCAGACTTAGCTTAGCTTTTTGGTGTATGTGAAGAGAGAGATTTCATAAAATGTGTGTCTGCACAAAATTTATCAAATGCTCTTTGACCATTTAATAAATTTGGTGCTCCTACACATTACCAGCACAGAAAAAAATAGGTGTAGAAAAAGTTTCACTTACACCTACAATGATAAATGTCAGCCAGTGAGCACAGGGTGAAATTGTAAAAATGTCAACCTTTTTGTGTGAATCGGGGTTTGTGCAGAGACGTGCAGTTCTTTTGATGGCTGAAACAAGGTATGGTTAAGAGCTTGATAAATTGTTACTTTATTATTTTTTTTTTTAAAGTAGTTGTCTTTTTGTTAAGTATGTTTCAATTGTAAGTAAGATAAATGGGAAGGGAAGGGGGATTGGGTGTGAGGGTCTTTGGGTTTGCAAGAGTATACAGCAATATGCATCTACCTTGAACAGAATATTTAGATACAGAGGGAATGGAAAGACTAGCTACACCACTGATTTATGAGTGTCAACTTGAGGTGGGTAAAGAGCCCAAAATACATTTTGGGGTCTGATTTGCAGCCATATTAAATTTGAATACTTTTGGCCAAATTGAAAGTGCCCCAATTGCCCTACAAAGTTGTGACCATCTGAGGTCTCATTGGCTTCAGTTTTTTTTTATACTTCTCATCAGCAGCAGTAGGAGATGTGTGGCCATGTAGGGTCACTTTTTTCAGAAATTCTTCCATAGCAGGTCTAAAAAGTTTTGAATTTGGGCCAGATGCTACACTCACCAGGACCACACTTGTGAATTAATCTGGTACACTCTTGCAGCAGAAGTCCACCTTCAACATTCTAAATTGGGATAACGGGTAAAAACCAAGATAAGGAGTAACCTGATTCTTAGTTTGGCCCAAAGCAGCACTGGGTTATTTGTTACTACACAAATGAGTTAAATTGGGATGCATACATTACAACAGATGTGTCAGTAACACTGCAAGATCTGCTGCCCAGTGTGTGAAACATGATTCCATTCAAAGACAGTGAAGGAAGGGAAAGAATGGAGAAGCGACATATGATGCACGATGTTCCTATGTGCAGAGGAGAGACCATAGTATACGATAACAGATGAACAAGAGATAAACGCCTAGAACTTGGTCATGAAAGAATGTCTTATAGAGGCATTTTAGATAACAGACAGTGGGCCTCATTTACTAAGAGTGTAAGGTTTTTACTAGTGTAAAATGTTGTTTTCGACTTGTAGGATTCCTTTCTATTTACTATGGGGATCACAGATTTACAAGTCGGGAAAATTTTCTGACCAGCTTTTTCTAGGTGAAAATTTCCAGCCATTTATGCACAGGATTTTCTGTGAATTCAAAAGTAAATAGGTTGGGTTGTGAAACCACGCCCCCTTTTGTGCCATCCATGCCAACTTTTGCGATAGACCATGCCCATTTTTCGACCTTTTGCAATGCAATGTTGGGTTAGTTGGATTTTCCTGGTGCACACTGTCACACACTGTCTGAGACATGTCTCATACACTATGCACCAAAATAACTTGTAACAACCTGACAAATACTAGTGGGTTTTAGTTTAGTAAATGAGGGCCAGTATGCTAGTTAGAATCTAATGTTTCTGCTATTAAACAATTACTAACAATTTTTAAAGATCAGATTAGCACAATAATTCCAACCCAAATAAAAGTGTTCCATGTAGAATGGAACTATGGGACTTTTCAAACATAACATTTTTTGATTACCATCTAAGCAAGGCTGAATTAATTTGATCCATCAGGGACCTTCTGGAATAAGCTTCAGGTTACAAGGGACAAAAAAATAATTTGGAATTTAAGTCTTCCATATGTGTGATTTTTACTTCCAAAATTATTTGGAGTCAGCTTCATCCACATGAGCCGGGTGTTGGAGAAAACAAGCTTTCTCATACTTGCGTGTGTTTTGCCTTTGCACTTCAAGTCTTCAAAGCATTTGATATTAAAAATATCTTTCCATACAGCACAAAAGAAATGTAAACTATAAAGCTGCTTCCCAGATATCACTACTTCTTTTTACAAGAGAGGGAGTCATCTTCCTTTTCAGTAGTGATCATGGAGAGACACACTTCTCTGAAACACATAAGCAGCAATGTTGTTCTTTGTTAGACAGTGTCTTCCTCATGTAGAGGTTTTGATTTAGTACGCATATGGTTTTCCAAGACTTTAAAGACAACCTGTTGCTATTGAAAGAGACGCAAAGAGTACAGTAGGGCAAAGAGGGCAGGTGGCCAGTCAGGATGGAAAAAAGTATAATCCCAGCTAAAATCATCCCTGGTGACACCATTCTCCTACTCAGGCAACCTTGCCTTGATACATTGACTCTTTTATTAAAATATATATAAGAATCCCATAAATGGTTAAAAGAGAAGGTGAACAGAGCCCTCACATCTACACATCAAAAGGACTTTAATAGTAACGCTGAGAATTCCGAAACTACAGGGGGTTCGGAGTGGTCGCTCTTACACCACCCCATTTTGACCTTTTATGTATTTAATAGATTCTTTTAAAAATGTTATTTTCCGAAGAACTATAAAATGAGTTTCAGGGTACAGTGACAAACAACTATTCATGTCCAAATATTAAACGGGTTGCTTGTAGAGATAGGCAGTCAGATTCAATTTAGCCCTAATAAATTGGGCTTAAATCAAAAGTGCCCCAATATCCAATTAAAAAGGGTAAGGTCTCCTAAATTTCAGGTTTGTTCAGGGTAGGGTTCCCATTAGCAGCTTATCACCAGAGCTTTTGATAAAGTTGTAAAGCCATGTTCATATCTATGTCATTTAGGCAAAATCAATTTAAATAGTGGATCCTGAGTGGCCAAAAAAAGGCTACAAGTAGTAATTCTTTTGTCTAGCCAAATCCTGCTAAATGAATGGACACCAGATGGAAACCAAACAAACACCAATAAAAATGGTACTGGTGCCAGAAAGTTATACAGACTTGTTAATTACTTCAATTAAAAAAATCTTCCAGTATGCTCCAGAGGAAGTTGTGTAGTCTTTCCAGTCTAGCCATAGTGCTCTCTGCTGCCACCTCTGTCCATGTCAGGAACTGTCCAGAGCAGGAGAGGTTTGCTATGGGATTTGCTCATGCTCTTGACATGGACAGAGGTGACATCAGAGAATATTGTGGTAAGACTGGAAATAACTACACAACTTTGTCTGGAGCATGCAGCAGCTGATAAGTACTGGAAGGCTAAAAAAAATTTTTATATAATTAATTTACATATAGGTATAACAACAGTTGATTTGAACACATTTTTTTCCACCGTAATACCCCTTTAATGTCAATAGGATCCATCAGGATCTACCGGTGTGGTGGAAGAGGAAAATGGCTATTTCAGAACATGCTTGCTAAAAAGGCCCCTCACCTTCCCCCCCCCATCCTCTTCACTCACTAACTAACTCCCCACTCCCAATCGAGTATGAAAGAATGTCTCAAGATGGCGTTTCAAGAGAGATTTTACCCAAAATGATAAGACCCACTTGATGGGCGAGGAACGCCTACAGATGGAAGAAACCAATCACAAGGACTGCTGTTCATGACATACTAAAGCCTATATAAACCCTTGTAATTGTTTCAAATAAAGGAAGTATAATTCATCTGAAATGTGCATGTCAGAGTGATCTCTTCTATCCTGCATATGCTGATTCTGACACCTAATTAGGAAGGGGCAGATACTCATCTGATACAAGGTCTGGTTGCAATCCATTTCACCGGTGTCTTTTGTGCAATGGATCATACAGCTTAATTTTCTAGCCCAGAAGAGAGCCTCTGACGCAGATGAACGATGTAACCCATTTTACAATTTAGGATATACACTTACATTAGCAGATATACACACTTTTGCATGGACTACTCGTCATGCAGAATGTATGTTATGTTTGAAGAAATTTTGGCGCAGCCTTCATCGTGGTGGAGCTGTGTTCTAAACACCGAGTACTTTTGTGCCTTCAAGAGCAAGAAAACAAAGTTAGATGGTGTTCTTGTTGAGTCTCCTAAATAATGACCACTTTCCATTTTCATTTTTCTTTTCTCCTTTTCTGACAATAACATCTAAAGATGGTTTATATCACCAGCATGTGACCCTCTTACATGAGAGAGAGGAGTGCAGCAAAGAGGCTTTAAATGTTACTTACCGAGCATTACAGTAATAGCCTAAAGAGCTGGTAATGTGAGGATATACTTAAAGCCTTGTTATAGGACAAACCATAGTGCATTGCTCAGTAAATCATTGTAAGACCAAAATCAGTCTGAATTCAGATGACGTCATCAAGACAAAATGGGATCAGAAAGGTGAGCCCAGAGCTGGAGTAATGTTATTTTTGTTTTCTTTTGGATTTATTGTGCTGAAGGAAAAACAAGTATTTACTAGCCATTTACAGAAGCACTTTAAATTATGGTCCTCTACCCGGCCTTTCTCATAGATGGAGACCATCGTAGATTAAGGCTTTGGGTGATGATGAACACTTAGATTTATAGAGTTAGAATTCTTTATGTTATTGCTGCTCATCTTCAAACTTTCTTGGGTCAAGACGGCATCTAGTTTATCAATACAATGCCAAAACAGGCAGAACCGTGGCAATCGGCACACTAAGAGTACTAGAAGAATGAAAGTCCAGAAGAAAGAAATTCCAGCTCATAGGTGCGGTAAGAAATGGGAAACTATATTCAGCAATCCAAAGTTACAACATGTAGTCAAAGACAAGATACGCCATACGCATGTTGTAACTTTGGATTGTTGAATAAAAATTACCATTTTTTTTATTGCACCTATGAACTGGAACTTCTTTCTTGTGGATGTTGATCTGTGGGGGCTTGGGATACTGATGGTAATGAAGAAAACTATGTCCCTGTAGCAAAATGTGACCCTCCACAGAGGGACACCGTTTTCTGCTTTACAGCCCACTCCCTCTCACTCCATCCCCACCACCCTCTCTCAGGAGAACGGGACACAGTTTCTTCGCACATCACCTCAGCCTCAGTTCTAACCATAAGGGCATGCTATGGGTGTTGTAGCCTTGCAACAGATGGAGGGCAGGTGATAGATGTGTTGGCAGGTGGGAGAAGGGCTGTTGTAAGGACCCGAAGGGTTTACTTGCACTGAGAGCTTTTGTTTGGTCTTGTTGCTATGGTTATGCCTGTCTGCTGAGACTGGTCAGCTGACCTTGATGTGAGCACCTGGTCTGGGCCTATATTAGTTGGCAGTCTACTCCCAATCCTTTCCTGCTAAAGAGCTCTGTTTACTCCTAGCTAGCTTTATACTGTATCTGTTATATCTTACATTTTTGACCCTTTGGCTCCACTCTCTGACTCTTCTCTTGTATTAGCGTTTTTTGTACTTTGACAACTCCTGGTTTTGATGCAGATAGTGGACATTGACTTATTTGCCCTAATTTACTATTGTAAACCCGACATGCTTTGTCGGGTTTTCCGCCAGAATATGGCGCCAGAATTCTGACTGTGCCAAAAATGAAAAACCTGACCAACTCTCCATTTTACTGAGAAAATCGAAAAAAAGAGGATTGTCTGTTGGCAAAAGGGGGCGTTGTCACAGAAAAGAAGCATGTTCCCGACATTTTCACAAAAACCCTACATATTTACTAAGGTTTCAACAGAAAATGTAGTGGATTTGAGGGAGGAAAACTGTACAGATCAGGGCATGTGTAAAAAAAGCAAAATGTAGGGAAAGCTAAGTAAATACCGTGGAAAAAAATTGTAAGGGATTAAAACCTACAAAGAAACCTACACTCCACTCTTAGTAAATTAGGGCCATTGTGTGTGTGTGTGTGTGTTAGTTTTGCTTCTGTTAGTCTGTCTGATCCCTACTGTACCCTGACCTGTGTCTGTATTATTTTAGTTTATTGTGTTGACTGTCACAGCCATCACTTATATAGGAAGGGACCGGCACCGTGATTACGGGCCCGCTGCCTAGTGAAGGTACGTAAGTAGGCAGGGAAAGAGGCTGTGGGGGAGCTCAGGGCCGCACTCTTTCCCTTCCCAGACATGACAGCTGTGGAGCGCTCCTCTGGCTGCACTCCATGATCTATCTAAGTGGCGGGGAGATGTGCGGAGAAACCATGTCCCCGTCCCCCTAAGAGAGGATAGTGGGGATGGAGTGAGAGAGAGAGTGGACTGTAAAGCAGAAAACATTGTACCTGTGGGGAGGGTCACATTTCGCTACAAGGACACAATTTTCTTCATTACACTCGCCCTTCCATGCCCAGGTGTGAGTTATTGGGAGAGGTAGGAGCTGCTACCCTACTTTGTTTTCAGAAGATTGAAAGTACGTTTTTGTATCTGGTGGGGGAGGGGAACAGAATGGTGAATATATATTACATCTCGTGGTCTATAATTAAATGGGTTTTTTGGGACTTTATGACTGACGGTTTATCCCTAGATTAGGCCATCAATCACTCATCAGCTGGGTACCAATACCTAGCACCCCTACCTGTCAGATGCACCTATCTACCTACTCAGTAAAAAGTGGTCAGAAGCCCTGTGTCATTGATTGTATAGTGGTGACATTTGGTAACTGTTGCTCAGCACCCAGTGAAGTAAATGGAAGCTCAGCTGCAGCTACCTGGCATCACTCCTATACATGGACAGTGCAGATCTGCCATTCCTATTCACTCTGTAGTGCAGGAAACCAAATGCATGTTCTTCAGGGATGCCTGGTGTCAACCTCCTGTCAACCATCAATTCTTCATATAGTCCTGGAAAAAACCTTCAAGTTTCTGACTCCATCTTTGTAGTTTTGAGGCACCACCCCCCTTTGAAGGGCAATCATCAAACATGAGGCTACCCATTAGTTTAAAATGTTCAGCAAAATACCTCCTCGTGTGAAAATTATAGTTTTCTTCCTTCTGGAGGAGAGCTACAGTGTTTTGTCCAGGGAGCGTCACTTTAAAGGCTCCCTAATAGCTTAATAGAACCTGGATGGTTCCAAAAGGTACTTGGAAAGACAACCAAGTATACTGTGAGTGTGAAGATGTCTTCCTAACTTATTGGTTGAACAACTTATTGGTTGAACATATTCCATTATTACTAGCAAAAAATAAAAAAAATTGAAAAAAACTCTCCTTGTGTAAAAGGTGTATCCTGCCCCCTTCCATGATGTGCGAGTCTGGGGGAAAGGGGTATGGATGAGCGCTCTGCTCCTTGCTACACCCGACTATCACATCACAGAAGGCAGGCCAGGGGAGAAATATTGATGAGGCAGGGGAGCTGGGTGAGCTGGCTTCCCACCTCCACTGCACACTGGATCGCAATGGCAACATCATTCTAAAATTGGGTAATGCAATTGTATGTTAGGTTTAGTGGGGGTGAAATAGCAGATTCAGATTCTCTTTAATTGAGAATTGTGGTAGAAAAATAGCAGTGCATACTAACGTACTATTGTTTGTCTTTTGACTAACTAGTAAAGTTGAGAGCTGTATAGGGTTAACTGTTTTCCTAATTCTTGGAAATTAATTACCTGCATAACAGCATTCTAACTCTGATGAGTTAAAACACCTAAAACGCAGAACTTTTTACTGTAATTAGATACAGAAAGCTCATAAACTCTCATTAGTAGGATACTTTCACTCTATATGGTTCAAAGATGACGTTCGGAAAGTTTGTTGACATAAGCAGTGGCAAGACAGGGCTCAGCGCGTCTCATTGAAATCTGCCTCGTTCCTGAGACATGCTAAATTACAGCGTAACATGAGCAAACACTGGAGACTTCAACTCAAATTGTTCTTAATGCTTCATTTTTTTCTATAAGAAAAACTAATGGTGTGAAGAAAAAGACATAAACTAATAATTAAATAACACAGACTGAAAATCTATTTCACCTGTTCTCTTATGATTAATATACTACTAAGTATGTGTCCCGGAGGAGGACTTGCTTGATGATTGGTATCCTAGCAAGAAGGTTACAGGTGAAAGGGGTTTGGTAGGAATACATTAACTTGTTTAAGGGGGGTTGTTTGTATTTGTATTGTTTATACATCTTTATACATAGCTAAAATCCATTATTAGAAAGACTCAGGCTAAGTTTACATCTGTTTCGAGCCGTAAAACAAAGCTGAATGGTCCATTGAACAGTGGACACTGATGGATCCCAATGAATCTTGTTGATTTCAAAGAGGTCTGTTTGGTTTATGTCTGGTGTTCATTTATTCTGCAGGATTTGACCAGACAATAAATTACTGCTGGCAGTAATTTTTTGTCCACTCAGGTCCACCTTATTCAATGTATTCTGGAACTGGGTCCCCTGAACAGAGCTCTGACACAGATGTAAATTAAGCTCTATTGAAGGGGCTGTTCAGGTTTAGAAAATACAAATGAGCTTTTTGCTTTTTTATTCCCAGAAACGCAACCATAGGTCATGTCTGGTATTACAATATTTGCTTGACCTGGGGAAAGCTGCAATACCATAACCTACAGGCAAAAGTAGAAGCATTTCTGTTTAAATTGTGGAAACCCCTTTAATTTCCTAAATCTCAAGAACTCGCTAATCAGAGATTGTTGAAAGGTGCATTCCTTTTTGGTAAAATTGGTGAAAACTACAGGACAATGACAGGCTATACCAAATGCAGAATAATAAAATAAAGACAATGGCAGGAGAAGAGAGTTAGGATGTCTTTTTGAATGTAATCAACTTATGATTTTGCCAGTGAGAAGCCAAAAATGTGTTGCTGAGACAATAATGTGTCATGGAAGAAGGACAAGTGGGAAGGCACAGTCAAGTAAATGCTATAAACATTGAGTCCTAAAGAGTTTTGGTAGACGGCTCATAGCCTTGGGTAAATTTAGCTTGCAAGTGTAAAGACCTTTACAGTCTTGTGAGTGCCAAAAGAATGGAATAAAACACCACCAAAATCAAGTACCACTGCAGGAATAAGAATTTAGGGAACCCACAAGAGTTTTGCCAGAGCCTGCTGTTAAGGGCAGTGGAACTTTGCTACTAGGTCATCAATAAACCCAAAGGACCCATGACGGATAAAGAATAGTTTACAAGCCAGTGACAACCAGTGACAAACCAAAATCAGAAGGCAAAACGTTACCAGAAGACAGTCAAGAGCCAAAATTTTTCAAAAGAAGGTTATATACTTAGCAGGATATAGAGCCAGGACCCATTACACTACATTATCACAGACACTAAGAAAGTGTTAATGCCAGCCATGACAGTGGATTGGCTATCCAGCCTTACCTAGTGTACGGCCATGGAAACTATCATATGCCTATGCAATGGAGTGACAGCTGCTGACAGAAGGAGCAGATGTCATGGAAGTGTGGAAAGGTAGGTTGCTGACAGCAAGAATTTGAAGTGCAAATTCATAAGTAGAAAAAAATAGTAAAAATTTGCATAAACTATGGGTTTTGTTATAGTAGCAAGTTTAGACCAGATGGGTTCTAAACTTTTGACAAAATGTCAAAAGTTTAAATAAGTTACAGCAACACCTTCAGCATTCACCCATATGTGACATAACTGGAGCTCTTTCTGGATATAACCTTCAAAATAATGGTTTATTCATTGTCTTAAATAATTATATTTTGTTCTTTGTTTTCTAATTCACAATCTTAAAACTAACTCTGTTTCCATTATAAACGTATGCAAAGCGCATTCCCATAATGCCTCTTGTATAAAACACATCAAGCAGCTTTTACAATTTTAGTAAATTCAAGTGAACACTCGTAAATTTATAAATTAATTTGACATTGTTCGAGCTCACAAAGCTTTAAGACTTCCATAAAGTTCTTTTTCACTTGTAAAAACTGAACATTTGAAGAAGCCTATGGAGTTGAAAGCCTTGGAATTAAATTGATTTCCTAAAAGGTGTGATCAATGACAATTATTTTATTACATTTTTATCTTCGACTTCAACCGAGCAGCACTTGGCATGACTTCCATTAATATAGCAACTTATTTATTTTTTATATAAAATGTTTAACAAATTTACAGTAGTACAATGGTTGAATTGCTTGTTGTTAATGATGAGAATTCATAGTGCTTTGATTTGACATAAAAAAAAAAGTTAATTTAAGAACTGCAGAAAAATACCAAAAAGTTGCAGGTAATTTTTGTAGTAACTGTTCCTACTTGTCCACAGTGTGATGCTTCGGGACCCTGGTGATAAGAATCTCCTTCATCATATAAACAGTTTGGCCTTGTGTGTACAAATTGATCAGTTAGAATACATTAAAAGTGGCAGTACACAACTAGAAAAAAATGCTGCCTAAGCAACAGTCTCACATCTGCCCATTGGTTGTGTCTAGTATTGCATGCAGTAAAGCAGATGAGGCTGTGCTGCAATACCACACACCACCTGAGGACAGGGGTAGCTCTGTCAATTCAGGTGATCAATTTACTCTTTGGCCAAGAAATTTAGAGGGAGTCAAAGAGGTTGTTCAGTGAGCAGTAAACCAGTTCTGCTATCCGGCACTTATTTCCACCATTGGCACAGGGGCGGGTGCCATTTGTGATCAGCTAGGTTTTAGAGAAAGCTTGGTAAAACTTTTTCTGCTTCCAAGACAACCTCTTTAAAGAGGAGCTGTGGTCAGCCCTCCAAAAATTTGATTATGTCATTGACATTAATATTAAATATCTTAACTTGCCCATAACCCACACCAGGTGATGGGCGGGATTATACAGTCAGAGTTTGTAACAATCTGTTATTCACTCTAATTTCTAAAATGAAGTTCACACCCATCTGACTGATGCCCTGAATTTTCAGACAAGCTATAAAACCCACATATCTCAGGAATGGAAGGGCGTGTTGACAAACTGTGTGTTTTGGGCAAGTTAAGCTATTTAATGACATTCCCATTAATTTTTTTGGGATGGTCACATATTACGTTTCAGCAACCTATACCGCTCCTACCACTTTTTTCCAGTGGATCAGCAGGGTTGTCCTTTAAAAATCAAACATAATCAAATTAATTTAACTTTAGGCTGGGACCATACATAGGACAGGATTTATCAACAAAAAATGTGTCTGATTTTTGTCTCAGTAAAAGAAGGAGAAAGAAAACAAGGAAAGGACAGTGCTTCGTGTTATTCCGTGGGTAAAAATTGCCCCCTTTTACCTCCGTCTGTTGTGCACTCACCTGGGGAACTCTTGGGACAGTCGTATCACCCCTCCATGTGGGGTCAGGCGAAAGATCTCGGGCTGCAGCCTGCAGATACTTGGCCGAACACCTCTGGTGGTAGGAGGCAGGAGAAATGTTGTTTGAAAAGGAAAAAGATGTTCTGCATCGGCGCTGCCCTTCTGAGATCAAGTGGTGGATTCAGTCAGATATGATAAAAAGTATTTACATTTATTGTGCATACATTTAAAACAGAAAAGCAAGACATGTTTCGGGGTTATGTTACCCCTTTCTCAATTGCAGGTTAAAAAAAAGCAGTTTTTACCTGCAATTGAGAAAGGGGTAACATAACCCCGAAACACGTCTTGCTTGTCTGTTTTAAATGTGTGCACAATAAATATTAATACTTTTTATCATATCTGACTGAATCCACTACTTGATCTCAGAAGGGCAGCGCTGCTGCAGAACATCTTTTTCCTTTTCAATTGAATTTTGTCTCAGGCAGACAGCAACCAATCACAGCTTAGCTTTTGTTTTTTAAATAAGTTGTAATTGGTTGCTATTTGTCTAAGGGAAAAAATCAGACGCATTTCTGCCGCAGATAGATTGATAAATCTAGGCTCTAATACATTGCTCAAAAAATAAAGGGAACACTTAAACAACACAATGTAACTCCAAGTCAATCACATTTCTGTGAAATCACACTGTCCACTCAGGAAGCTACACATGTTACATCATTGCGAGCTGTGGCAAGAAGCTTTGCTGTGTCTGTCAGCATAGTGTCCAGAGCATGGAGGTGCTACCAGGAGACAGGTCAGTAATGGTGTGGGGTGGCATTTCTTTGTGGGGCCACACAATACTCCATGTGCATGGCAGAGGTAGCCTGACTGCCATTATATATCGAGATGAGATCCTCAGATCCTTTGTGAGACCATATGCTGGTGCAGTTGGCCCTGGGTTCCTCCTAATGCAAGACAATGCTAGACCCCATGTAGCTGAAGTGTGTCAGCAGTTCCTGCAAGAGGAAGGCATTGATGCTATGGACTGGCCCGCCCGTTCCCCAGAACTGAATCTGATTGAACACATCTGAGACATCATGACTCGCTCCATCCACCATTGCCATGTTGCACCACAGACTGTCCAGGAGTTGGCGGATGCTTTAGTCCAGGTCTGGGAAGACATCCCTCAGGAGACCATCCACCACTTCATCAGGAGAATACCCAGGTGTTGTAGGGAGGTCATATGGGCACGTGGAGGCCACACACACTACAAAGCCTCATTTTGACTTGTTTTAAGGACATTACATAAAGTTGGATCAGCCTGTAGTGGGGTTTTCCACTTTGATTTTGAGTGTGACTCCATATCCAGACCTCCATGGGTTGATAAATTTGATTTCCATTGATAATGTTTGTGTGATTTTGTTGTTAGCACATTCAACTATGTAAAGACGAAAGTATTTCATATGATTAGTTCATTCATTCAGATCTAGGATGTGTTATCTTAGTGTTCCCTTAATTTTTTTGAACAGTGTATTTTGATCAGTGTTTGGTCCTTATTTTGGAGCTTATTTTGGTTATTTTTTTTTTATTTTTCTTTGTCAAAACGCGCAGTGGAACCAACACCACAACTATAATAGTAAGATTTGCTTCTGTTTCTGTGTTTTGGACTCATTCCCACAGGTTTGGCCTATGAGGATCAAATATGCTACTTGTAAACCTAGCCTTACTGGTAAATCTTTTTGATTATGCAAAACACCATGTATTATTGGAAGCATCAAGATGTTGCTTTCTTTTTGTTACCATCATTTTGAGCAGGAATGTGGCGAGGAAGGTTACTCAAAGTCTTGAGTTTTACCCACAGGTAACTCTGCCTTGGCCATGGAATTTACTATAGATACTGGGCTAATACACTAAAATTAATCTTAAAGGAGTACTATGGCACTTTTTTTATTAACCCTCCGTGCCCAGGCTGCAAAATGAAACAAAACAAACTTTAACTCACCTACCTACGTTTACCCGTTGCTCCGATGTCGGTGTCCCGTTCTCCAGTCCCTGTCTTCTTCCGCTTCCTGCAGACTGGTGAGTCACGCTGCTCTCAGCATATCACCGGCCACAGCGGGCCATTGGGACTGGGACAGGGACAGGGATTGGAGAAAGGGACGCCGACATCGCAGCAAAGGGGGAAAGTAGGCAGGTGAGTTAAAGTTTGTTTTGTTTCATTTTTCAGCCCGGGCACAGAGGGTTAATAAAAAAAAAAAAAGCGCCATATTACTCGTTTAATCTGAATGAGATAAAACTTACCTGGTAGGATACATTCTCAATGGGGACAAATTTATCAAATCTGTCCAGAGGAAAAGTTGCCCATAGCAACCAATCAGATTTTTTCTTTCATTTTTCACAGGCCTTTTCAAAAATGAAAGAAGCGATCTGATTGGTTGGTATGGGCAACTCAGCAGCTTTTCTTCTAGACATGTTTTGATAAATCTCCCCCAATGTGTTTTTGGGGACATAAAATGGACCAGAAACAGATGTGTAGATCCTATAAAATGCTCCAAACTGGCCTTTGTGTACCACTGCATTCTATTTAACTCAATAGGAAAACAGCCCATAGTTCCAAACATATTTACTCAAATCAATTGCTATGACTAGGGATGAGTGATTCAAATCTGTCAAATAAAAATTTGTTACGAATTTCAGGAAAAATCTAATTTCAAAGAATGCAAATATCGACACGATTCGATCACGTGAATTGTTTCATTAAACTCCATTTAGTGCGATCCAGGCTCCAGGGGTCGGGCATCTAAAATAGTGGATCCACATGGGAGGACATGGGGCAAGGAATCCTGGGAAGGCGGGAACAAGGGTAGGCGGGATGACCCTGAATTACATGCAGCATGCAGCCTATCAGCAGCCAGCCACCCACCCCTGTGATGTCGCAGCCCGATGCGTGTTACAGCAAGGCAATGTGCTCTACACCCCTATAGAGGCTCTCTGTAGGCCAGAAATAGCCATTTTTAATAGCGATTCACCACGAATAATTTTTTCGGAAAATTTGTCGAATCGGCCGAATGGAATTTTTCAAACATTCGCTCATCTGTAAGTTAAGTGTTGGCCCCGTTTTATTTTGTAAAGAGGATGTTTACATTCTATAACGAGGACATATTTTGGCATGTAACATGACATAACCATATTTTGGACAGTTAGGGGACCAAAATACTTCCTAACCAAAAATAAACATTTTTGGGATCTAGCAATCAATGACTGAAAAATGCATTAAACAAGCAAAAAGCATCTGAAAAATGTCCAACATTTTTTACTTTTTTAAACTTTAAAATATTATGTGAACATAGCCAGACTGTGGTCTCCACAACATTAGCAGCACATTCACAACAGGTATTGGGTGTCTAAAAATGTAGGGCGATTACCTTTTTTTTTTTTTAGAGGTCATAGTAAAAATATTTTTATATAGTCAAAATTAAAGTCCCCCTTCTCTAAAAGTAACAATCATTAGATTGCTAACATTATAATCATCTGTTCCTTTTGTGCTCGTTCCAATAATTATACATCTCTATTGCATTGACTATTCCTTCTTTAGTATTGTGAAGTCAAACGAAATCTCAATTTAAAGGTTAAGCGTATCGGGTTTCTTTAGAAAGGTATAATGATTATAATAACGGCACGTATGAAAGGTCGGTCAGCTTGGATTTACATAATCTGTTGACATTTAAACACAATTGAAAGAAGCATGATTTTGTTTTTAGTGTTTTTTTTTTTTTTCCTTTTTTTGTTTTTTACAGACTTTACCAGGTGCACAGCTTGTTTGCTTTCAAAGCCTCTATGTTCCATTTTTGTTAATGGCAAAACTGATGCAAAACCTTGGTTATTATATTATTGATTTGCAAAATATATTTGAGTGTTATGAATTTAATTTATAAAATATAAATCAGTATTTATTAACAAATTGCAAATACTTAGCAAAAAGAAACATTACATATTACAGTTTGACAAAGGGGAAACACAAAAAATGCAAAATGGAAACCACTAACACATTTTTCATCAGGATTAATTACCGTATTTTTTGTCATATAAGACGCACACAATTTTAAACAATAAAAATCCCAAAAATATTCTGAACCAAATACAATGTAAAGTATAGGACAGTGATCTTCAACCTGCGGACCTCCAGATGTTGCAAAACTACAACTCCCAGCATGCCAGGACAGCCGTTGGCATTCTGGAAGTTGTAGTTTTGCAACATCTGGAGGTTCGCAGGTTGAAGACCACTGGTATAGGTATAGACCACTGGTATAGGAGGTAATACTCACGTGTCCGATGCCCTGGATGTCGCCCTCCATTGCTGTCGCCGCGTCCCCGGGGTGTCCCCGTTGCTCCGGAACGTCTCTGCTGCTCAGTATCCTCACTCTCCGTTGCCGCCATCCCGTCGCTACGCACGCCCCTAGGCACGCCGCTCCTATTGGATGACGGGACAGCGTGCGCGCCGACGTGATGACGACAAAGGAGAGCGCCGGCCATGCAGGGGATCCCGGCACGGAGCAGACACCGAGGAGGCAGGTAAGGTCCCTCCCAGTGTCCTGTAAGCTGTTCGGGACGCCGCGGTGGTCCCGAACAGCCCCACTGAGAAGCCGGGTTAGTGTCACTTTCGCTTCAGACGCGACGGTCAGCTTTGATCGCCGCGTCTGAAGGGTTAATACAGGGCATCACCGCGATCGGTGATGTCCTGTATTAGCCGCCAGTCCCGGCCTTTGATGGTTGCAGGGACCGCCGCGATAGGACAGGGTTTTAATGTGTATTTGCCGTATAAGACACACCAACTTTTCACCCCCAGTTTTGGGGAAGAAAAAGTGCATCTTATACGGCGAAAAATACGGTAGGTTTAATGCTACAATATTGCAAAACTAGATAAAGTTATTTGGAATCTTAGTTAAAAAAAAAAAAAAATGCTTGGAATTCATATTTATTTTTTTTATTTTTTTGTGGCTTTCTCCCGGCCTATGAGGCCAGTTTACCATGGTTCTTTTCTTGGAATGAAGTGTGTGTCTGTTTTTGTTAAATAGTTATTGCCCTAATTTATCTCTTATTTGTGTTTTTTTTATTTTTTTTTCCCCCCATATTCCTCAAAAGGGTTTTCAGATAAATGACTTGGCTTATGAAAAAGGAGAAATCCGCTTCATTTTAATAAATAGCTAAAAGTAACAAGTTCTTGAAATAAATAAATGTTGGCACATGTTTGGTGCTTGGTACTAATAGAGTGAAAAGCATTTTTTCATCCCTTTTATTTGTTCACCATAAATCATATGAAACTCTAAGGCCATGTTCACACCTCAGAATTTCCGTGCTGGATTCCGCATTGGAATCCGACACAGAGTTTTCCTGAAGCAGAGTCCCATTGAATTGAATGGGATTCTGCTCTGCTGTGCACATAGCGTAATTGCTGTGCCAGATGTTTCCGGCACAAAAATTCCATATTCTGTGTCCACACAAAGAATGAACACGTTCCGAGTTCCGAGTCCGCACGTAATGCATAACCGTCTATGAGACAGCACATTCCTGTGCGATCCTAGTGCTGGCAGATTATGAGATTATGAGTTGAGCGCGAATATTCCAAATTTAAATATTTATCGCAAATTTCGCATATTCTTGAATATGGTGAATATAGCGCTATATATTCGCAGAACACATCACAGTGATCCCTGCTTCCAGCTTGTAGTCTAAAGAAAGCTCCTATACTATTTACCGTATTAGGCTGGAGAATGAATATTTGCAAATATGAGAATATGTGAATATTCGCAAATATCGTCCCTAAAATTAGGTAGATAGATAGTGAAGATATTTGCGAATATGACATGACAATAGTAAAAATGAAAAATGTCATAGACCCATTATTACTTCTGTATAGACCAAGAATATTAGGAGATGATAGATAGATAGATATGAGATAGATAGATATGAGATAATAGATAGATAGATAAATAGATATAAGATAGATAGATAGATAGGAGATAAAGAGATAGATAGATAGGTAGATAGTTATTCACATGTGCATATGCGCATGCAAATGTACGCAAAGCAAAAATAACAGTGAATATATCGAATATGCAAATTTTGCGAATATAGGGCGAATATTCATCCATATATTCACAAAATATCTCAAATTTGAATATGGCCCCTGCCGCTCATCACTACATGTGAACATAGCCTAATGAGGGCCAAACTGTTGCATTGATCCATGAAACATTCTAGTTTAAAGGTATACTGGACCATTCCCCCTTATATACTAAAATTAATCGGGTCGGATTTTCTATATGTAACTAACTTATGTATATTATTTCCTCTACTACAGCGAGGACTTGTCAAGCTCACCAGTTCTCCTGCTCTAATGGGCGCTGTATATCAAAATCCTGGATGTGCGACCAAGAGGATGATTGTGGGGACAAGTCTGATGAGCAGGCATCCTGTGGTAAGGACTGTGTTTAGTCAAATCTCCATTACCTTTAAAGCGTACCTGTCATATCAGAGAAAACATGTGCTCATATATGTTACTCAATGCAGATTCTTTGCATGTCTTTTCATGTCTAGTTTCTGTATTTCACTCACAATTTCCTGTGTTCTGCTGCTCACTCATACTGACATCCACTGCTCAGGAAGGGGCATTTCCAAGGCAAGCACAGCTGGTCTGTGCTGGGTCTCTTCATCCAATCACTTCAGGCTGCTCTTTTACCTCCTCCTCTCTGTTTTCGTGGTGCAGTCTGATAGACAGGACGGGAGTGAGCACAGAAGAGTGCTATCCTCACCCTAACTTCCTGGACTTTGTCCCTGCCTGTGCGTCAGCTGGTACAAAGATATGATGCAGATGGACAGAATTATGATCTGGATGGTATGGGGACCCCTTGTGGTCTTTTTTTTATAAGCCATCATTTCTATAACAAGGATAAAAAATATGATAAATGACAAATGAAGTGTTTCATCTCAAATCAATGGATTTGGATTTAATTGACAGGACACTTTAACCCCTTAAGGAATTTTTGCATTTTAGTTTTTCCTCCTTGCCTTCTAAAATTCCGAACTTTTTTATTTTTTTATCAATAGATGAGTATGAGGGCTCATTTTTTGCACCGTGATCTGTACTTTTTATTGATACCACATTTGCATATATAGAACTTTTAATAATTTTTTAATAATTTTTTTTGAGACTATGATGTGACAAAAAGCAGCAATTTTGGACTTTTTAATTTTTTTTATGCTTACACTGTTCACCGTATAGGATTATTAACATTATATTTTGATAGTTTGGACATTTAGGCATGTGGTGATACCAATTATATTTATTATAATTTTTTTTACACCTGGGGGTAAAATGGGAAAAAGGGACATTTACCATTTGTATTGGGGGAGGGAATTTTTTACATTTTTTTCACTTTTTTTTTTTCACTTCTTTTTTACACTTTCTCTGTCCCCATAGGGGATTATTTATGGCAATCACTTGATTGCTAATACTGTTCAGTACTATGCATAGAGCATAGCACTGATCAGTGTTATCGGCGATCTTCTGCTCTCGCCTGCTCGATCTCAGACCAGAGCAGAAGACCCATGGAGACGAATTGAGGCAAGTGAGGGACCTCCGTCTGCTATTATGGATGATCAGATCCCTGCAGCAGTTTTGCAGGTGATCCGATCATCCATTTTCTTACCACATTGCCGCAGATGGCGTGATCTGTATTGATCACAACATCTGAGGGGTTAATGGCGGACGTAAGCACGATGGCTCATGTCTGCCATTACCGGCAGGTCCCTGGCTGCCGATAGCAGCTGGAACCTGCCACGCATAACCCGAGCACCACTCTGGTGCTCACGGTCATGTACAGGATGTAAATGTATGTCCTGAAGCATTAAGTACCACCGCACCAGGACGTACATTTACGTCCTGCGTCGTTAAGGGGTTAAGAAAATCTCTACCTCAATAAGTTTGTGTTTTAGTTTATTTGACATGATGTTCAATGCCTTTTATCTGCTATTACCGCACCCAGCCTAGCCACTTAGTGTACTGTGCAGGAACTAGGACTACTCCCATCGACAGGAGTCCCTGCTCCTGTACAAAATTTGGGCAGGCAATTGAAGTACAACCAGGGTTGCTCATCTATATAATAGTCCTTATTATGCTCTATCTTCCATTTTATATGTCCTCTATGTTATTGCCACCAAAAAAGTGAATAACTTTTTTGTTGCTTAACCCTCGATATCCAATGTTAGCTTCGGTTCAGTTTTATACTTCTTTGGAAGTAAAAAAAAAAATAAAATTCTTTCTTTTTAGTAATTAGTTTCTATGTTTGATGATTTTTTTATGCACCTCTACAGTTTATACTGTATATACAGGATAGGGCTCGATGAATGTGTATAGGGGACATGTATCAGTTCTGGAAAATGGGCCACATCCAAAATAAATAAGATGTATGGAGAGTGAAGGAATGAGTGTGCCCCCTCCTTTTATACTAGTATGTGCACATGCAATATATAAATATATATAAGTTGTTTTGCGTTCTAGAATCAATACTGGTGGCATGGTAACCATTTGTTCTTTTCTACTTGACTGATCTGGATGAATAGAGGCGCACAATCTTTAAGATGAAAGGAGAAGTCAAGAACCAGCTGCAGACCAGAGAGTGAGCTTTAGGATTCTTGTACACATGCAGGATATAAGGGATCCAGCTAAGATAACCTAATAATTCATTTTTATGGTCTGGTCACAATTTAATGTTATAGAGGCAAATACAAAATCTTGACCTGAAATAAGGTTTTGGTGGATTGCGAGATTTAAGTTTGTTGGAAAATAACAGTGGAGGGCAGGCTAGCAATTTCTGGTAAATGTGGCTTATTGGTGTCATGACCATAATAGAGCTCCGCAAATATTATCAACTGCAACTTTAAATCCTACGTTTATATGTGAAAAGGATAGAGCAAAATGGAGAAAAAGTACAAGACAGCTGGCAAATTAGAATTAAATTCTCTTAAAAACGTGAACATATTTTCAAAAATGACTCCTTATAGGCAAAGTGTCACAAAGCATGGGTGTAACTCGAAGGTCCGGCACCCCAGTGCAAAATCTGTATCAGGGCATCCAACTATGTTCTTACTCTGCACTTCTGCTGATTTCTATGTGACTGTGGTTGGTCTACACTTTTCCATTCCCAACTTAAAAACCCGACTATCTTTGGCATTTCCATAGGGAATATATGGAGCAACAGCTAGCATGTTTAAATGTCATTCCAATCACCCAGGAGACAAGGGACCCCCATTTGGATTATCAATAGGGGTCCTAGTAGTCAAACTCCCACTAATACAAAACTTGTCACTTATGCAGTAAATAACTGATAAGCTTTTCCCTTGGAGATAAATTGGAGTGCCCCCCTCCCTAAAAGGTCTCGGAGTAACAGCAGAGATGCATACAATGGCTTACCTCTTTGTATAATGTATACAATCCATTGCTCACTAAGGATGTGAAAATTCTTTTCATACTGTCCAAGTCTATTTAGTAAAGCTTACAATTGTGATTTCTATGACCAGAGACCTAACTTTGAGACCCTGAGCCCTAATGCAAGATCATTGACAGGCTCTCATCTACAATGGGCCATTTATAATACGTGTGACTTCTTATGTGGCAAATGGGCTGTCTAACATATTGGGGCCTAGGTGTGACTTTTACTATATATATATATATATATATATATATATATATATATATATATATATATATATATAGTAGTTCCAATCATAAGAGCCAGCAGAGACCCCCTCTGTATGTGCACGTGATCAGCCAACCAGCAAGTCAGCAGTCCATAAGCATGCAATCTTCACCACAGCACAAAAAGTCAGAGGTCCAGGATAAAGTGGAAAGGCTTCCAAGTTTATTCACACCATAAATGTGATAGCGGTGCAACGTTTCGGCAAACTTGACAAAGGCAGTTTGCCGAAACGTTGCACCGCTATCACATTTATGGTGTGAATAAACTTGGAAGCCTTTCCACTTTATCCTGGACCTCTGACTTTTTGTGCTGTGGTGGAGATTGCATGTGTATATATATATATATATATATATATATATATATATATATATATATATATATATATAAATATATATATATTTATATATATATGGAGAGAGAGTGTTAGAAACTCAGAATTGTATTGCATATTTGTTGGTATATTGACATTGACATTGTTGATATTGACGTTGCGTAGTGAAATGCCCTTTCTTATACAGCACACGTTGACAGTCTTGCAGAACAGCATACAGAATGAGTTATGTTCAGAGCTGATCCTCTGCCAGACACAAGACATAGATACATCACCCAGATTTCACTCAAATCCATCAATGCTGAGATCAATCGCTCACAATGCTTTTCTGACTGCAACAAGAGAGTGTGCCCTGTCATATTTTAAAGTCAGTGTATGGATTTTTTATGCTGTGACAAAACCTCAAACTTTCAACACAAATGTACACAAAAAAAGAGTATCTGTTTTATGTTTATGTATTTTGATTTACATTAAAGGGATCTTCCAGATTTAGTAGCTAGATACTTTTTTGGGGGCCAAATGTTAGTGTGGAGTCAATAAGGAAATTTTAGTTGGGAGTCAATAAGGAAAAATGTGGTGGTTTTCCCATAGTTCCATAGACTTTAAAATAAAATAAAAAGCACCCACAAAATGTAATATGTGCATGCATGTTGGTGTTTTTTTTTTTTTTTTTTTTTTTTTGCATTTTTCCCCCCTAATTTTTCAATAGAAATTCTGGAGTCATATAATAAAAGAATCAAGAAGTAAAGAGAACAGAGAGGGAAAAAAAAAGTAAAAAACAAACAAACAAAAAAAAAAGAAAAAATAAGAAAAAAAAACTGCCTATACAAATACACACTCTTTAATAATAATAAAAAAAAGTCTCAAAAGTTCTATCTGTTCAATCCCTAACAGTAACAAAGAACTGCAGGAACAGACTACAACATTTTTAGTCTGTAACCATAACAACACAGGCAAAACAATATATGTGATTTTGTGATGAAAACTAAATACAATTCAGTATTGTTTTTAACCACCCCTTAAGGTCCGAGGGGTACGCCCGTGGGAATTCCGGTCCCCACCGGATGCCTGCTGAAATCACCTGGACCCAATGACCCAGATAAGGATGATGACCTTTTTTTTTTTTGCTAAACGTGTGGCCGGGCCCTCTTAGCTATAAAAGAGCAGTCCGCCACCGTTAGCTAAAGCCCACCCACCGCTGATCCGTCCCGTAGTACTGATCAGCGTTTTTTTGTGGTGAAGGCGCTTTTTCTGGGATTAAAGCGTCTTTTTTTTTTTTTTTGCACCTATAGGAGGCCCTTACCACCAGTAGCAGGCCTGTGTGGATGGACCGTACCTGTGTGTGCGGCTTGCCCCACCGCTGTCAGTGATTTATCACTGATCAATTTTTTGGGGGGGTTCAGGCGGATGCTTTCTTCGGGTTTTAATGGTTTTTTTTTTTTCTTTGTTTTTTTTTTTTTTTTTTGGGGGGGGGGGGGGGGTTGTGTGGGGGGTCTGTGTGGCCAGACTCCACACTGACTTCTGTGCCCCCTGCCGCTACGAAACGCTAATCAGTGTGCACACCACTGATTAGATAAACACATTTTTTTTGCACAGTTTTTTGTGCTAGAAGTCTTCTTAAAAAAAAGTTTCTATTTCTTTTTTTTTTATTTAGTTTTATTTTATATTTTTATATTTTTGTTCTTAGGGCGGGTTAGGGTAGGAAGTCTCGCACTACACTAAACACAGCAATAAAGTTTTCCCTAAACATATATACACTTCACCCCCCCCCCCCCCATTAGAGTAGGGAAATGGCCCGCAGGGCTTTTTTTTCAGTGAAGGAGGCATATGCCATACTTGCTTCCGACTCTGAAAGTGGCACAGATGGCGAGAAAAACCCCACCTTTCTTATTTCCTCGTCTTCCTCATCATTTTCTGATCATGAGCCACCAAGGTGGCGGAGATGCCGCTGTGCGAGGCTGCAAACCTCCTCTGCTCCTGCTCCTACTTTCGGCTATACTCCGGGTCATCATTCTGAGGATTGGCATACCAGTATTAAAATTGCAATTTTCATCCCCCCTCCCCCCCCCCCCCCCCCCATAGTACACTTCATCCATTTCTGGAAAATAAATTTAGGTATCACCCGTCTGTTCCAAATCTCCACTTCACCCCATACACCTTCCCTAGGGGGTGTACTGTTTGTAATAGGCTCACATGTGGGTGTTTTTATTTTAGTATTTTAGTATTTTCCTCTGAATGTATGAAACATCAGCCTCTAATGTGAAGAGTTCTTGGTCATGAGCTCTGTCGTATTTCCAGGCGACAATTCAGAGTCACATGTTAGTTGTTCCCAGAAAGATGAAGCAGAGCATAGGTTGAAAAATTGCAATTTTCTAAAGCTACCCTTCATCCATTCCTGGAAAATAAATTTAGGAAACACCTGTGCGTTCAAAATGTCCTGTTTACCCCTCTACCCATTCCTCAGGGTGGGTAATTTCTGTAATGGTGTCACATGTGGGTGTTTCATTTTTGTATTTTCCTCTGAATGTATGCAAATGTCAGCTACTGATATGCCATAGGCCTCAAATGCAAACAGACCTCTATGACTTCTGAGCCTTGTTGTGCGCCCTTCCAGCACATTTCCCTATATGTGGATGTGTTTCCATAGTCAGGAGAAAAAGCCCTACAAAATTTGTAACCCAATTTCTCCAATTACTCCTTATGAAAATGTAAAAAATTGGGTAACCCAGCATTTTTGTGTAAAAAAAATACTTTTTTTCAAATTACGGCCCACTGTTCAAAAACCTGTGAGGGGGAAGTACTCACTGTACCCCTTGTTGCCTTCCTTGAGGGGTGCAGTTTCAAAATTGTTTCCACTTGCCTGTTCTTTTTTTAGATTTTATGTCAGATCCTCAACCATTGCAGTGCAAAGCACCACTTTAGGCCTCAAATCTCCTCAGTGATGTCTCACTCCTAAGCCCTGTTTTGCACCAGCATAGTGCTTTATCGCCATATATGGGGTATATCCTTATTTGTGAGAAATTGGGCTACAAATTTAACAGAGCTTTTTTTCTCTTACTACTTGTGAAACAAAATTTTTTTTGGTTATTACCAGCAATTTAGTATTAAAAATAAATGTTTTCACTTTTACTGCCCACTGTTCAAAAAACCTCTGAGGTGTAAGCACTCACTGTAACCCTCACTGTAACCCTTGTTATGTTCCTGGAGGGGTCTAGTTTCCAAAATAGTGTCACAAATAGTTTATGCTGTTCTGGCATCATGGGAGGTTTGAAAATGCACATGGCCTCCCACTTCAATTTCAGCAAAATTATCTCCCCAAAAGTCCAATGGCGCTCTTCAGTTCTGAGACCTGTAGTGCGCCACCAGAGCACTTAGTGTCCTCATCCGGGGCGTTTTCCTAATCGGAAGAAATTGGTCTTCACATTTTGGGGTCCATTTTCTCGTATTACACCATGTGAAAATGAAAAATGTGGAGTAACACTATCATTTAAGTGTTAAAAATAAAATTTTTCACTTTTACAGCCCACTGTTCAAAAAACCTGTGAAGTGTAAGTACTCACTGTAACCGTTGTTACATTCCTGGAGGGGTGTATTTTCCAAAATGGTGTCACATGTGGGGGGTTTCTGCTGTTCTGGCATCATGGCAGGTTTGAAAATGCACATGGCCCACAACTTCAATTTCAGCAAAATTCTCTTTCCAAAAGTCCAATGGTGCTCCTTCTGTTCAGAGACCTGTAGTGCGCCAGCAGAGCACTTAACATCCACAAATGGGGCATTTTCTTAATCTGGAGAAATTAAGCTTCAAATTTTGGTGTCCATTTTCTCCTATTACCCGTTGTGAGAAATTTACCCGTTGAAAAGAAATTTGTTAAAAATCTAATTTTCCATTTCCACATCCAACTTCAATGCAAAGTCATCAAACACCTTTGCGGTGTTAAGGCTCATTATATCCCTTGTTACATTCCTTAAGGGTTGTAGTTTCCAAAATAGTATGCCAAGTGGGGGGGTGGGGGGGGTTGCTGTTCTGGCACCCTGGGGACTTTCTAAATGCAACATGCCCTCCAAAAACCATTTCAGCAAAATTCTCTTTCAAAAAGCCACATGTTGTTCCTTCTCTTCTGGGCATTGTAGTGTGCCAGCAGAGCATTGAGGTCTCACTGTTTTGATAGCTCTGTGATACTTCCTGCTTCTAATCTGTAAAAGTTTACTGTTAGGTGAAGGCTGTAAGCACAGGGGGAGATCTGTGCTGTTAATCATTCTTCAGTTGATGTTATATGAGCACCCATGTAAGGAGGGTTCCTGTGTTACTCTGGAGCAGAAGGAATAGGGAGTCTAGAATCAGCAGGAACAGAGGTAAAATCTGTCACAGCTTTCCATATGGTGTTGTGTTTTCAGGCTGCTGTTGGCTCAAATTAACTCTTGATAAGCAGCTGTGTCCTCCTCTAGCAGATTTACCCTTTACAAGAAACGGTGTCCTCCGCCTGGGCATTGTGCGGTGAAATAAATACCTGCAGGAAAAAAAGTTGATGTAATGTTGTTGTTTTTGTTAGTTCTTTTAGTAGAAAAAGAGTAACAAAGTTTCAATATAGAAAAAATCTAACTTTTCCCCAAAAATTATTAAATTATATAAGGGCATTTAGAAGAAAAGTTTATTGTGAAATTAAAATTCAAGTTATCTTTTATTGTGTCCTCACTAACTGTGATAAAAGCGTCAGGAAAAATAAAGGAAAAATCTGATGGCTGATGTGCTATCAGTTATGAGCAAGTTGCTAATGAGGGAGTTCTGGACGTGATCTGTAATTTCCTAAAAAAAAAGTTTGGTCTCATCAAATCTCAAATAATAAATAATGCGCTTATGTTTCATCAGCAAATTTTTTACTGCAGCTAAACAAAACATGACAAAAAAAGCATCATCCAGACACTCAATTTGCCCTCTATAAACCAGGAAACAGATGCTTCATTATGCAGGTAGATTTCCCTAAACTTGCTGACCTTGTGGAAGTCATCATTATAAAAAATTGTGGGCGACTTGCCAACGTGTCTTGACAATGACTGCCACTTTATTGAAAGTTGCTGATACAAAGTAAAGTTCCATAAATAAATTTAGGCTGCAGAATTACTATTGTAATTGTTGTTAATTTTTTTTTTCAATACATTTAGGTAGATTTAATGATAGAAGAGTTAGAAGAATTTTAAATATTTAATTAGAATAAATTAATAATCAAAATAGCAATTAAAATTAGAGAGTTTTTCCTGTTTCCTGTTTAACTGGGGACAGTGCTGTACATTTGTCTGTGTCTGCATGTGATACTGCAGCTTGATTTATGATGCAGACAGTGCCCACTGCCTCCTTTATCCAGCAATAAGTAGGGGTACTGGATTTGTGCACTTACAGACATGATATTGCCCCCTTAGTATCTCATCTATTTATGGCTTAAATACATTTTTTATTGTTGCATTCCAAGAGCCAATTATGTTTTTTTTGTCAAATTTCATGTCAACTCTACTCTACAGTTTTCATATTTTTTTTTTAACTTGCTCTGGAGTTTTAAGGGTTTTATTTTTGTAGAGTGAGTTGTAGTTTTTATTAATACCTTTTTGGGGTGCATACGACTTTTCAACTTTAATTCTCTTTTTGGTGGAGGGGGTGGTGGTGGGGGGGTAGTTCGGGTTGGTATGATGACCAAAAAACAATAAGTCTTTGCTCTTATTATGGCTCTCACTGTTAGAGGTAAGTAATATGATAGTTGTTAAGTCTTTAACTGTTAGGCTGGGTTCACACATCTATTGTAAAATAAAATATGAGCAAAAAATTTTACGTTGTGTAAACTCAACCTTTTTTTACCATCATGTCAGATCATAAGGCCTTTGGCTTCCATGACAAAGCATCTGCTCCCCTTCAATGGCTTAGTGGTGGACTGATCAGGGACAAAGGAGGACTTCCTCCCTTACATGCCCTGGTCACTAATGGCCCATAGATTCTGATGGGAACAGAATCCCATTGATCCAGATGATTTTGCTGCTCAGTTTACACTACAGAATCTACATTATTCAGGCTAAATATGTCTGATAAGTCCTTGCACTACACTGTTGTAAATGGAAGCCCTAAGAATTAAACATCCAGGCTTAATACCAAGACAACCCGAAACATAACTACATGAAAAAATGGGAGGATTACTTAAGGAACTCACTTCCTATGTCTACTTGGTGGAGTATATGGATTCAAGCTGTGAAATCCTCTTCGTGTATAACACACAAAGAGAATCAATACAAGATTCTCTTCCATTGGTACCATACACCAGATGTGCTGAACCGTTTTTACCCACAGGTATCATCAAGATGTTGGCGATGTGGCTCGGTTTTTGGAACCCTGCCACGTATATTTTGGGATTGTCAATCCCTTCGCCATTATTGGCTGCAAGTTCAATCTCTGGTAGAGAAGACTGTAGGGATACATATTCCCTTATGTCCTCTTACTTATATTCTGAACATCCCACCTCCAGGTGTAAGAAAACATAAACTTAAGCTTTTCCATTCCATACTTACTGCAGCTAAATGTTTATTGGCCAAAAAATGGAAAAAATCCGAAACCCCATCAGCTCAATCACTTACTGATAGAATCCTTGAAGTCAGACAAATGGAATATTTATCAGCAATTTCTGAAAATAGACTTACCCATTTTAACAATATATGGAAGGACTGGGACTTTTTGGAGAATACCATCCCCCGGTGAGGCAGAGGAGGTCCGGAAACTACCGAGCTTGCATATACTTTTCATTTTAGTATCTTATGTTTCTTAATTTGTCTGTCTTTCTAATTAAAATTTTTCTACCGTTATCTTTTCCCCCCTTTTTTTTCCTCCATTCTCTGAACCACATTTTAGCCAAAATATGTCATCTTATAA
This sequence comes from Hyla sarda, assembly GCF_029499605.1. NCBI lineage: Eukaryota > Metazoa > Chordata > Amphibia > Anura > Hylidae > Hyla > Hyla sarda. The sequence goes on along the minus strand of NC_079196.1, from coordinate 26,327,274 downwards.
TTCTTTTATCCACAGTCCATTATAAATCTTGTTATAAATTATAGAGAGGATTACACTTCTATTTGCGTATACGATATGTTCTTTATTATTGTTATAGAGAATAATGGTTAGGTTGCATGAATACTGTTAATAATTTTGAAAGGCATTATCACATGGCAACCTTGCTGTATCATATAGTAATATGCCAAATCTTATTTCTTATTGTAATTAGATATGTACTTTCATGAAACTGAAAGTTATGATTACAAGACAAGTGAATTATACAATTAGAGGACTAACAACTTATTGGTTCGGATTCAGATAATACCGATATATTTTCTTTTTATTTGTTTTCAATGTCTGTTTTTTCTTTTTTGATTTCCTTACTGTTAAAATGAAAAATTGTTTATAAAATATAAAAATAAACAGTTATATATATAAAAAAAAAAACATCCAGGCTTAGCGTTATCTATGATCCCAGCCTTTTCAGCATAGTCTAAGCTGTAATATACAACACCAGCCACACTTGTTGCAGATTTGGCTTCTAAACCAGCTTCATGCTCTCTTTGAATCATCTACTGTTAAAGGGGTATTCCAGGATCTAACATTTCTGATGTCTGGAGGGGGCGTTGTATTCTGAAACTGGAGACGTAGCTCTGCATACAATGGAGGGGGCGTTGTATTCCAAAACTGGAGACGCATCTCCGCATACAATGCAGGTGCTGCAGCGAGATCGCTGGGGTCCCAGCGGCGGGCCCCCCGTGATCAGACATCTTATCCCCTATCCTTTAGGTAGGGGATAAAATGCTAGATCCCGGAATATCCCTTTAATGTACAAAAGATGGTGCCGAGGAGATTAATGTTAGACACTTTGGACTGGTATTATTTTGCCATCATGACTATAAACTATGTAATGTAAAATAAAACATACAACACACGTTTCCCCTGCATTTTTAATTCTAGACCAAACAGTCTCTCCACAATACTGTGCATGTAATTAACACATAGCATCAATATTTGGTAATAGGAAGCTATATTACTTTAATTTGCATACAAGACAATTGCTACCAGTCAAGCATACAATTAAGCAATAACATGTGAATTAGTGTTAATTACCAGCAATAATCACTTAATCACAGAGTGTGGGAGACGGCTAAAGGTGAAACAACTCTGACTCCATCTGTAGTCATGTGTAACACAGCTACACATGCTTTAATTAGTACAGAAGTATATGTTTGTTTTTGTAGGATTCTCGGTAAGTTTTTGTTTTATGTTTTTGTATGTTTGATTTTTGGGATATGACCTTTTATCAAAAAACAGTGGATGTGATAACAGAGAGTGCAGCCATATTGATTTTCAGTTTCATATTACAGTAACTTTTTGCACGGCCTATACCCCCATTTATCAGTTTGGAATTGTGCTCCAGGAGAAAGTTTATCCCATTAGTTCCACAACAAAGGCATCTCTGCTAGCCAGCCAGTATCGAGAAGGGGCAAAAATCCCTGAAACAGTTAACAGTTAACTTGATCATAAGTAACACTTTCTTGAGTAATAATCCCAAGTCATATATCAAGGAACTTTAATCAGGATCTATGGTCAGAATATTTTTTTGTTTCTATATACAGTATATATAATTGTGTAGCTTTGAATGCCTTGATTCCATGTTTCTATTTTGTTGATGCCCCCTATGCATTCCCTGTTCTTGAGAAATGAGCTTACCTAATGTGAGGCAGGGGGTGTGAACCAGGCTCAGGGTTGTGATTATTTGGCTAAAGGGGTATGCATCGGGTTTGAGTGGTGTGGTTATGATGCTGAGGGGAGTAAAACTCAGGTTTAGGGGGTATGTATGTGAGGATGAGGGGTTGTAGATCATGCTCTGTGGGGCATTAAAAAGGAACTACTGTACTGATCAATAGTGTTGCTCACGAATATTCGCAACACGAATTTTATTCGCGAATATCGCATATTCGCAAATTCGCGAATATTAGCGAATATAGGGCTATATATTCGTAATTATGAATATGCGGTTCCCCCCCCCCCCCCCCACAGTAATCATCCCTCTCTGCTTCCAGCTTGTGTGGTGTAAAAAAGGCTCTAATACTACTGTGTGAGACTGGTGTGCGAATTTTCGCATATGCGAAAATTAGCATATGCTAATTTTTGCACATGCAAATTTTTGCTTATGCTAATTTTGTATATGCTAATTTTCACATATGTTATTTTCGCATACACAAATTTTCGCAGATGCGAAAATAAAACGAGAATATTACGAATATGCGAATATTCGCGAATATATGACGAATATTCGTCCATATATTCGCGAATATTCGCGAATTCGAATATGGCCTATGCCGCTCAACACTACTGATCAACTTATCCCTTATCTGCAGTATAGAGGATAAGTGTCTGATCCTATGGATAGCGCATAAGTTGTTTAGTACCGGAGTACCCCTTTGATCACGCTCACACACCCCTTAGCCTAAGATTTACCCCCTATTTTTTAAAAAAGTTCATAGAAACCTGACTATAAAGGGAAAGTGCAGAGAGTAAACAAAAAAAAGTAAAATCTCTATATATCAGATAAAGAGTAGGGGGGCTGGCAATTGTAAAAAAAAATAAAATGAAAACAGCTTTCGGATGAGAAAAGCCAAGGCTGACTTCCGGTTCTGGCACGCAAATGTGAAGGAGTGTGGAGACGGAGCTCCGGCCAGACCGCAACTAATTCACCTCCCTGCCTTACTAACCTTGCTCAATCCGGGATTCACCGGTATCCACGATCTCCTGATTGCTTGCCGCATCAGATGGATCGGTTTGTTAATCGTGGCGGGGACGGCCAGACACAGCGCACGGCAACCTTGCCTCAGACGCCGGGGGAGATAAGCAGAGGAAAGATGGCGGCGATTCTCTCAGATAAGTGCAGCTGATCTTATGTCACTGGGTGCAGAGGGTCCACTGGTGCAGTGCCTTCCTGTGTCTTTCCAAGCCCTAGCAGTACAGATGGCAGGTGAGGTGGCGAAAATCCTCCTTCTTGACATTAAGGTGCCGATAGATACAGCTATAGCTGCAGCGCTGATGGGCATACAGAGCGATGTCTCTTTACATACCAGCCAGATCTCTGAGTTGGAAGAAAGGTTAAGCATAGTGGAGGAAGAAATTATGTCTACTAAGCAGAAGTTACAGCAGTCTCTCAAAATAACAAAGTCACTGCAGGATAAAACGGACAATCTGGAAAATCGTTCAAGGAGAAGCAACCTCAGGTTAGTGGGACTGCCTGAATCCATACCGGCTCACCAACTACATGTTATTTGTGCGGAGGAATTGCCGCGGGCATTGGGAATTAACAACCGATTCTTAGTAGAACGAGCCCACAGGTTGGGACCACAGAGAGTCCACAATGTCACTTCACCGAATGGGGCAGAAAATCGCCCAAGACAGGTGACCGCAAAATATCTCAATTATGCGGAGAAGGCCCTAATCTTAACTACATTCAAGAAAATGACCATTCCTCTGACTATTCGTGGTCACCGTGTGCTCCTGTTTAATGACTTCTCGGCTGAGGTGTCTAAAAGGCGTTAAGCATTCTCTCCCATGTGCTCCCAGTTAGTGGCCCAACAGACGAAGTTTGTCTTGCAGTACCCGGCAATCCTTCCCATCTTCAAACCTGATGGCTCTACTGAAGTATTTACTACACCTGGGGACGCACAAGCATCTCTGAGACTCCGGCGGCTGTCGCAGAGGTCAATGGGACAGAACAGAACAAACACAGAAGGCATCAGAGCCCCCCACTCTCTCTGGAAGCCATGGAGTGACTTTTGCTGGAGATTCAGGAGATGCTTCCTGGCTGATTTCCAAGAGGTCGGTTCTGCTGGCCCTTTTTGAAGGTGTTAACTGGCCTTTTCCTTTCTTGTCCGCGGTTGATTTTTCCGTATGGCGGGAATTGTTATACTTATTTTTTATTTTTTTTCTTGACTGTTGGGAGATTTTCTCATGTTGACTGTGTTGTTCTATAATAGCCTTCATTATTTCAGGAGAGAGTCCAGATCTTTCTACAGTGTTGTACTATGTTGGTCCCTAGAACACTGTTCAGGGGTCTGAGGAAGTGGACTATACCTTATCTATGTTGAAGCCCTCCTGGTTCTTCAGACCCCCATTTCTGCGTTTCTTGCCCCTTTTGTTTCTGTCTATATCTTGTCCATTTGCGTCTTTATGTCTGTATGCATTCCCTTAATCCTTGTGTACGTGTTGCTGTCCATCCCCTGTCGTTGGTCGTGGTCTGTCTCCTATGTGTTTGAGAAAGTTGAGGTCTCTATTGAGAACTAATGGTTGTGGACGTGGGCTCCCCAGTATTGTTCGCGAAAAAAGTGAAGTCTGGAAGGAAATTTGCTCACTGTGGGTACTGGTGCTTTTCAGATTTATTGTTTTGCTTGTGTTGGGGGGTTCTGAGGGAGGTGGGTGGGGGGGGCGGTCGGGAGTTACTGTTTACAGCTCTCACAATACCATGCCGGTTTTGATACATCCCAGTACCGAGTTGCTCTCTTGTCCAGCTTTGTATTTACGTATAGTCTTACTTGACATCCATTTTTACATGTGCATATAGTATGAAAATATTTACTTGGAATGTAAAGGGTTTGCGTTCCCCTGGAAAACGCTCCATGGTACTCAGACACCTACAGAGATTGAGGGCCGATGTAGCGTTGCTCCAGGAGACACATTCTGTTGCAGGAAGACTTTGCCAGGCTTAAAAGGATGTGGGTTGGAGAAGTGATTGGTTCACCGGCTAATGGTAGAAGGGGAGGAATGGTGATATTATTGCATAAAAAGCTTGCACAATCGGTTTGCTCCCACCTGCTACAGTACCTACTTCTGGAGGAGGGAGAAACTCTACTGGGAATTTACAATGTTTATGGGCCGCATACGAATAAAACTGAATTCTTTGATGATCTGATTAATCGGCTACAAGGTGACCAGATGACGGACATAGTAGTAGGGGGAGATTTATGGCTTGTCTTGGCGCCTGTCTAGATTTTTGGGGCTGTGGCATGTCCCTGCTCTAAAACACTGTGCAACAAAGCAGAACCGCAAACTGTGGGAGGATGGAAACATTCTCTCGTTTAATGACTTTTTGTCTACCCAAGATGGCTCTTTATTGAAGTGGGGGGACTTTAGTGACAAATATGCTCTGCCCGCCTCCCATCAGTGGCTCTATAACCAATTCTGCTTGTTTTTTCATAGCCTGAATAGGGGTTATGCCACCGCAGAAAGGAGAGGTCCATTTGATATATTGGGTAGGTCCCTTAGCAGCTGCTCCCTTTCATTCATCTACGCAAACATCAGGGATGCAGCGTTAAAGGGAGCAGCTGCCAAATCGCTGACCAAATGGCCGACCCATATTGATAACCCTGATTTACAGATGTTGTCTAGAGAAGGACTGATGACAGCATTTTGTGCTTCCCCAAGTGCTCAACTCAGAGAAATGCAATGGAGAATTATGCATAAGGCTACGTACGCATTTAAATGGAAAGGCAATCCACCCCCTTCCCCATATCTCACCCACTGCCCTAAGTGTAAGCTAATTAATGCAGATTTATGGCACTGTTTATGGGAGTGTACGGGAGTACAGCAACTTTGGGGGGAAATGAGACACTATATCTGTGACATCTGGGACCATGACTTCCCGCTCACGCCTGAACTTTACCTGTTCCATTTTCTTCCCCCGACGGCTTCTGACCCACCTGACAGAGGTAATCTACACAGGGATATTCATCTAGTAATCCTGGGGACAAAACAGTGTCTCTTACGACATTGGCTTGTACAAACTGTTCCGACTGTAACAGAGGTTCTCAATGAATTACATTTGGTATTACATAAGGAGTTACTGCTAGCGATTGGAAACTCGGAACTGCATGCCAAATCCTTATTTGCTAAATGGCGTAGATACTTACAGCATTTACCTGACGAAAGTGAAAGGTACAGGTACTAGAACTGTTAAAGGGCTCTTTGGGAAATCTGGAGCTACCCGCATAGATAATTAATTAATTAGCAAATAGCATCTTGACTGTTTTTGGTAGACCCAGGTCGTGGCGTACAGACTTGGCACCTGGTCACTTCGCTGATTGATAGGAGAATAACACCCAATGAACAGCAAGGTCTAACTGGGATGTAGACTGTAATTATTAAGAGAGATTGGGTTGGGTTATGTTATATGGTATGTTTTATGGTCATGGTTTATTGCATTGATGCTGTACTGAAACTCACTGTTTAGAATGTAAATGACGGAAGTCGAGTGCTCTTACATGTCTTTACATTTCTGTAATATTGTAATTCTATTTTACGACATGTCTTTTTGCAACATTGTTACTGTTGTATGTTGTCTGATGCACTTTGCTTCTATGAATAAAATGTTTGGGAAAAGTCAAGGGTACAAAGTGATTTGAAAAACATATATTAGTGAGCTTTTCCTTGAAAAGTTGTTACCCCCAGTAGGCAGCACTAGAGAGCTCTCTTCCTTCTGGAGGAGAGAATATTACTTTCTGTTTGAATAGTGGTGAAAGAAAATTACAAAGTATGTCAGTGGTGAAACATGCCTGAACATAAACCCAATTCAAGTATAGCGGTATGCACAATGCAGACTACAATTATAGGCATGTAAATAACTTTCCCATGCACAGAAACTTCATACGCTGCACAGTGAGAAGTAATAAGAAAATAGCTTATCTTGAATTTTGTCCCAACAAAAAGTTGAGAGGAGTAAAACATAAAATGAAAAATAAACAAAATAATCAACCAAAAGAGAGAGAGAGATTCTGCAGCAAATTTGATTTATTATAAACATACAATACGCTAAAGAAAGCGTAACCCTTATGACCCAGTGAAAAATAAAATACAAGTAATCTGTATAAAAATATATGTCAATTTTATTAGATACAAGAATATAAATTTAAAAATATATGCATATAAGACGGGAATAGAAAATTCATACACAGTCAATGTAAATACATAAATATTAATTGATAAAAGTTCATCTCAAATTACAACATATAATGATTAATAATTAAAGCAGGATAAAAAATAAATAATAAGGGGAGGGTGAGGTCCGGTAAGTAGAATGTAAAGAAAAAAATATTTATATTTTGCGTAAAGAAAAATATGTATAAAAATAATATATATATATATATATATATATATATATATATGTAAAATATATCTATATGTATATATATATATATATATATATATATATATATATATATATATGCACATAATAAGGTCCAGTATACGGCGGTAAGTGTATACAAGGACATATTGCAATAATGTGGCCCAAGCCCTAGGGAGCGGGGCCACGCGTGCCGGGATTGTACAGACGGGGAACGGCTCTCTGCGATTTAAAGGGCCAGTGCGCCGCTGATTGGCGCCTGGCCCAAATTAGTGAAATCACCTGTGCACTACTCTATATCACCTCACTTCCCCTTCCCTGTATTGCCGGATCTTTTTGCCATTGTGCCAGTGAAAGCGTTCCTTGTATGTCCCAAGTCAGTGTTCCAGACCTCCTGCCGTTGCCCCTGACTACGATCCTTGCTGCCTGCCCTGACCTTCTGCTACGTCCGACCTTGCTCTTGCCTAATCCCTTGTACCGCGCCTATCTCAGGAGTCAGTTGGGGTTAAGTCACTATCGGGTGGAACGACCTGGGGGTTACCTGCCACAGCAAGTCCATCCCGCTTTGCGGCGGACTCTGGTGAATACCAGTAACTCCTTAGACTCCGTTCTCCTGATACGGCCCACGTCACCACCCCACTGACACACAGGATCCACCACCAGTATCCTCACAGTACCCGGATCCTGACACTGATAGTGATATAAGAAGGAAAAGTAACATGTGATGTGCTAGTACATAAAAAGAATACAATCATACTCCTCGAGAAAGCCCGTTTGTGGGCGAAATGTGTCGGAGATCCATGGCAGGTGTGGGGTTTAGTCCGGTATCTATATGTTTTTTCTCTTTATTTGCTCAGCTGCTATTTCTTTATTGCAGCTGAGCAAATAAAGAGAAAAAACATATAGATACCGGACTAATCCCCACGCCTGTTATGGATCTCCGACGCATTTCGCCCACAAACGGGCTTTCTCGAGGAGTATGATTTATTGTCAGTGATGCGGATGAGTGGTTCAGTGGAGCTGAGAACAATTTCCAGAATTCCCAGCATGAAAGGAATTGTGGTACAGTAGTCTTACTGCGAGGTCTGAAATATATATTAACTTAGTTAACAAATTCCTTAAGCGTTTGGACCGGGAAACACTTAGGGTCTATTTACATGGCAGAATTTCTGCTTGCGGAATTCAACCTCAAATAAAAGCCCAATGCACTTCTATGGGATTTTGCACTCCGTGGAAATTCAGAAGTGTGAATGGGAGAGCGGAATCCCATAGAATTGTATTGGGTTTCCATTTGAGGCGGAAATTCTGCGTGTGCATAAGGGTCTATTCCGTGTTGTGTGTTGGAAGATGTTGTAGTATATGTTCAAAATATGGCACATGGGTTCCTGATGGAGGGATGGACTAGATCTATTTCCAATCTTAGAAGGAAAAATGTAGGAGTGAGAGGGAGTTGCGTAAATAAGACATTGGAGCAAAGGAAGTGCCCTTGAGACCAGAATGACCTTGATGATGGGCATTCTCAGAAAACATATAAGGTGCCTATTTGCTGGCAATCCTAACAGCGGTCAGAGCAGGTAAAAAAAATTAAGGCATGTTTTGTGACGATTGGGCAAACAGCCACTTTGATAGTGAAAAAGAACAACTATAATGGAAACTGCTGTCACTCACAGCTTCTGTTCGTCTCTGTTCAGTCCCGTAATTTTCCTTTTTCTTCCTGCTTTCTGGATAAGTTCTGGTCGTAGGAATTTCCAATCACTGGCCAAAACAGGTCACAGCTGAGGCCAGTGATTGGCTGAGCAGGAAGGTCCTGCAACCAGCACTTGTCTAGAGAGCAGGACCGGAGCTGTGAGAGACCAGCACGGACTTGGGATAGGTAAGTAAGTTTTTTTTTTTCTTTTTTTAAGATCTCGGCATGCCAAAATAAATCCTCAATAAGCTGCAATACACATCACAACCACTGCACTGGGTGGACACATATAGTCACATGCAGTATAAACAACTCCTGTCAGCACATTGCAAAATCTCATATGTTTTTTTATTTTATTTATTTTTTGTCTCATGGGATACATCTTGTGAAGCCAAAAGAAAAAGTTAAAAAGGATGTCTGTATGCTGTATGGTATTAAATGGAGTTTGTGACGGATGAGCTACATTCTTGCTATTGACTTTAAAACAATGTAAGCTGAAAATCTCCTAAATTCCGTTTCCTCACGTAACATTTTAGGTCCTTTAAAAGATTATGTAATTCAAATACAGTGGTCCCTCAACATACGATGGTGATCCATTCCAAATGGACCATCGTTTGTTGAAACCATCGTATGTGGAGGGATCCGTGCAATGTAAAGTATAGGACAGTGGTCTACAACCTGCGGACCTCCAGATGTTGCAAAACTACAACACCCAGCGTTGGCTGTCCGGGCATGCTGGGAGTTGTAGTTTTGCAACATCTGGAGGTCCGCAGGTTGAAGACCACTGGTATTGGAGGTTATACTCAAGTGTCCCCGCCGCTCCGGACCGTCACCCCTCATCACCGCTGCCCTGGATGTCGCCTTCCATCGCTGTCGCCGCGTCCCCGGGAGCCATCATATGTTGAAATGATCGTATGTCGGGGCCATCGTAGGTCAGGGGGTCACTGTATAATGATATAGTAAAAAAAAAAAAAAATCCTATTATTGTATTAGTACTGTAAGGTAAAGAAAGTACGGCACTCTATGATAAGGGGAAGATTGTCACAACATGTAGAATAGGACAGATAGATATACATGTTTGGGAAGACAAGTGCTACACTGTTTCCCTTAGCCCAAACTATCCAGCAAAGTATTATTTAAATTATTAAGAAACTTGAAGCTGTTCACGGGACATAAAATACCTTGGGGGTGTTTTAGATTAAAGATTTAAAATGTCTGTAGAATGTCAGGGAATGTCAGCCAGGACAGGGGGAATTACTGCTACGGATGAAAGGAGAAAACACAAGGCTTGGTTTGATGTGCAGGACGGGTTTTCTTGCGTGCAGTGACATCGACCATAAAATAATAAAGTCATCCTGGATACAACTAATAGTACAAGGTCAAAAGGTAGGAAATGAAAAGTGCCTCACAGCTGTCGAAATGATATCATGCTCTCAGATACATATTGCAAATAAGGAAAAAAGGTGTAAATGATAACTCATACTTACTAATATAAAAAATTAGGATTATTATTTCTTCATTTTGTTGTGTTATCATGATGATACACAATGTTATTGTTATGATATATTTTGTTATTGTTTATAATAATAATAACAATAATAATAATGATAGTAATAATAGTTGTTATTGATATATTATTATTATTATTATTATTATTATTATTATTATTATTATTATTATTGTTATTATTATTTCTATTATTATTTTGCAATCATTGCACAAACAAAAGTCACCATAAAGCCTATAAGGAGTTTTCCCACTGTTGTTAGTTATTCCCTAATTATAGGACAGGGAATAACTGTCTGGTTGTGGGTAACCTGATTGCTGGGACCCCAATATACATACAGTGGAAAATGGTCATCCTGTTCACCCACACTAAAACCCATTACACTGGGTTATAGTGTGGATGAACAGGAGACTGATGAGGGGTCACTGACTACAATTCATACTTTGGGTCCGGAGATATGTCCGGAGAATGGCTTTTATCTCCTCTGAATTCCATGCTGGAGGCGGGCCTGCCAGTTAAATTTGAATATTCATTGTCGCTGGTCACCTGAACGCTCATTTGGTGCAGTGCTCATGTGACCAGCGACAATGAATATTCAAATGATGCCGCCTCCAGAGCGCAATTCAGAAAAAGTAGAAGTGGATCTTCGGAGGGACATACAGTATATATATATATATATATATATATATATATATATATATATATTAAAAGTAAGACCGCACCGGGGACCACCCTATGTGCTTGTGGTTACCCAGGCTGCCAGCCCAGGATGAATGAACAGCAATTCCAACAAATCACCGCACAAGTAGGTCTTGGATCAAAAAAGCTGGTGGTTTTATTCCCAAGTGAAATGCAACGTTTCGGCAATAGCCGAATGCTTGACAAAGGCTATTGCTGAAACGTTGATTTTCACTTGGGAATAAAACCACCAGCTTTTTTGATCCAAGACCTGCTTGTGCGGTGATTTGTTGGAATTGCTGCATATATATATATATATATATATATATATATATATATATTCAGGAAACAAAGCAGTGGCACTCCAAAATAGTGAAGAAAAAAGGGTCTTTATTCACCCCTAAGTGCAGCGATGTTTTGATGGTCTCACTCCATCATATTCAAGCCAAAGGGCTTCCATCTTGGTGTTCTTCATTATTTTGGAGTGCCACTGCCTTCTTTCTTTAAGGTGGATCCTAGACCGGGATGTGGGCAGGCACCGGTGCACTATAGATCTGTGAGTGCTGCTTTCTTCCTTTGTGTATGTGTGTATATATATATATATATATATATATATATATATATATATATATATTCCAGATGACGACTGACTTTTCACTACCTACTCATTCAATAGTACTGTACATTATGGGAGATATAAATACTATCTCAGTATCCAATTTTCCAATCTTGAGAACTCTGATATAGAGAAGTAGATTGCAGATGACACTGATCAGTTCTATTCCTATGAGTAGCACTGAACAGTATTAGCAATAGAAAGACTGATATAAATACTGCCATTAGGGGAATAAAAAAAATAAAAAATAAAGATTTCATAAATGTTAATCAAACAAAAATACCTCACCTACCATTTTACAAATACAAAATGTTAAAAATAAATAAACATGTTTGTTGTCGCCAAGTGTGCACGGGCGTAAATTATAAAAATATAATGTTAATGATCCTGAAAGTCCAGGAATAAAAAGTTATCATAAAGTCACATATATCCAAAAGTGGTACCAATAAAAAATACAGATACCGATGCAAAAAAAGAGCCGTCGTATAGCCCTGTATATGGAAAAAATAAGAAAGTTATAGAGAGCAGACGAGGGCAATGTGAAACATATTTGTTTTGTTTAAAAAAAGTCTGACTTTTTTTTAAAGCCGCATAGTAAAAGTAAACATGGGTATCCTTTTATCCATATTGATTGACAGAGTAAAGAGAACATGCCATTTTAATTGTAGCGTGTACAGCATAAAAAAATAGGAACATTGCGAATTAATTTTTTTGTTTCGCCAAAAAAAAAAAAAAAAAAGCCCTCATATGGCTCTGTGGATTAAATAATATTATGGCTCTTGGAAGTCAAGGAGGAAAAAATGAAAATGCTAAAATTTTAATTTACTGTATCCTCGAGGCTAACATGGGCTGGGGGGTAGTTGACAGTAATGCTTTAAGCTCTGTTCACATGTATAATATACAGCAATATTTTTATTATTAACACCTTGAAGAAATCTAACAGACTCCCTTAGCCTAGTGTTTTCCAACCAGTGTGCCTCCAGCTGTTGCAAAACTACAACATCCTGCGTGCCCGGACAGCCAACAACTGTCTAGTCATGCTGGAAGTTGTAGTTTTGCAACAGCTGGAAGAACACTGGTTGGGAAACATTGGTTAAGCCAATAGTGTTGTCCGTTAATGCTATAGCTTCTCTACTATTGTAAATGCCTAGTAATTCAATCTCCACATTGGTTTACATGACTACAGATAAAACTGCTGCATTATCTTATCCCTCCTGTCATTCATAGATTTACTTTGTACCAACTCCATATTTCCCGAGATGCCCCAATCGTATGGAGGGAACCTGTCTGGGTCAAGCACGAGTCCACCACTCAGCGCGTCGATAGCAGCAATGTTTGATCCCATGCAGGTTCCTTTGATTGTGTCTGTAGTGGGTCAGGGACCCCCGCCGGGAGACAGAGCAAAGTGTCACAGAGAGACTCTTCCTCCAGGACAAATAAGGTTGTAAGGAAAAGTCTGAAGTGTTATAGGTCACAGCATGCACAGATATCTCCATTGTGTTATCTACTGAAGTATCCCAAATTAGCTTAGTATCTAAACTTTCCTGATAATTCTAAGAAATGCCTTTTGTCACATCGGCTCCCAGATGGACGGATCTTCATATGTCTATTTTTCTTCATCGAATTACTCTGTTGGAGCGGGCACTTACTTCACAGAGTGGGTTATAAATTGTGTATCCCCGGTCTATTACAGAGTATACAGATACTGCATTACCCTGGAGCGGCTGGAGGTTTAACTAGTTATACAGTATCTGTGTGTCTAAACAGTCTGTAGTTGTGTTCCCCAACCAGGGTGCCCCCAGCTGTTTTAAAACTACAACTCTCAGCATGCTAGCAGAGCCAAAAGCTGTCTGGGAGTTGTAGCCTTGCAACAGCTGGAGGCACCTGGTTAGAAAACACTGGTCTACAAAATAAAAGGAAAGGGCATAACGAATAAGATCTGCAGCTTTACCAATTAAGGTAGTCAGCTCGATTAGAAAGAGTTCATCTATTCACTACACGGCCCTAGCCCACCAGGGATGTTATCATGAATGCCTTTACTGCCCTAGACCACCGCGGATGTTATCATGAATGCTTAAACTGCTATAGACCACCAGGAATGTCATTACTAACACTTTTACTACCCTAGCCCACCAGGGATGTTATTAACACTGTCACTGCCTTATCCCACCAGGGATGTAATCATGAATGCCTTTACTACCCTTGACCACCAGGGATGTTATCATGCATGTCTTCACTTCCCTAGCCAAACAGGGATGTTATTATTAACATTGTTACTGCCCTAGTCCACAAGGGATGTTATCATCAATGCCTGTACCACTCTTGCCCACCAGGAATGTAATTAAAAACACTGGACTAGCCCGCCAGGCTAACTTTCCTAGAGCTGATGGTGGTTGCCTAGCTTATTAAGTTCTTGTTTTAACTTCTCAGTGTAATGTCAAAGAGGCGGGACTGAGAGGCTCAAGTGCTAAAGCCTGGCACGCCTCCCTCATCTCCCAGTTCCTGGAGGTGCTGAAGATGAGGGTAAGCAAGGAGAACTGCCAGGCTGTGGCACTTGAACAGCTCGGCCCTGCCTCCTTGACACTTGGCTGAAATATAAAAAGGTGATTTTATAACTTTGGCAGTCACCATCAGATTCAGGAAAAGTACAGCTCTTCACAGCAAATACAGCTGACAGATTCCTTTTAATGTATAAATAAAGTATCATGAATACGACAAATGTGTTAAAAAATATTCCGGATTATAAATGCATATAACGTGAGTTATGTAAAAATATGATGATGGTGCAGGTGAAATATGTACAAATGCAAAATTGTAAGTAATCTTTACAATGAGAGGATTTTCCGTAACATGCGGAGTCTCTGTAACCCTTTACACCCAACTGTGTGTCTATCTATCTATATCATATCCATCTATTGAGTAACTATAAAGAGAAAGATAGAGGATAATGTATATCAGTGTTTAGCACAGCTGGTTGGCATTCTGGTTGGCAAACACTGATGTAGATGGATGGCAGCTTTAAAGATAAGATGGAGCATAGTCTGTAGTCACACCCACTAGCCTAAAAATCTTTCTACCCCATATTAAAGGAGAAATCCAGCCACAATTAACTTATAACCTATCCATAGAATAGCAGACAAGTAGCTGAATTTGTGGGTCTGACCACTGAGACCCCAAACGATCTCCGGTACAAGACCCCAGCTCCCTCAGTGACCTCGACTCTCTCTACCGATAGATGGCATGTGATAAATTCATTTCTTTTCAGCACTCCAATAGAAATGAATGGAGCATGTAGCACATGCTCCTGACTAAGAGCAAGGTCCCTTCCGGAGATTGCAGGGGGGTTCCAATGGTCAGCCACCCCACAATAAGTTACTTATCCCCTATCCTGTGGATAGGGGATGAATTAATTGTGCCTGGAGTTCTCCTTTAAGTTAGAACAGGTGACTTGCTAAAGAATTTGCAATAGAACCATAAGGTTTACGTTGGATGGATAGATGACAGATACTGTAGATAAAACATGAGTATATAGATACAACATGATTTATGTTTTATCTATATCTTTGTGCTAGCAGTGTGCTGCTGTATTCTCCTGTTGCTGTATATTTAGCCCAGCAACCTGCACCTGTAAGCCAGGTCCATATGATAGTTTGGAATCAATAGTGCTGGCCAACTTATTCTTTGTTTGTATTACACATATGGGGGAGTGGAAACCTCCATGTTGGTTCTTGCACCCCACCCACCTCTATCAGGTGTATATAAGGTGATTTGGATGTTCCAGATCTTGCAATGCCTGCTGATCTGTTCACACAGAGGCATATTCATAGTGTAGAGTCCGTCCCAATGAGAACACCTTACCGTGGTGGGACGGTTCAAGCTATTTGGCTGCCAAATTGCAAGCTAAGTATCTCCCTATTTCATTACTGCACCATAGCTGAATAGCTTCTCATGTTGTATCTATATACTCATGTTTTATCTATATCTTTGTGCTAACAGCGTGCTGCTGTATTCTCCTGTTGCTGTATATTTATCCCAGCAGCCTGCACCTTTAAGCCAGGTCAGTATGATAGTTTGGAATCAATAGTGCTGGCTAACATATTCTTTGTTTGTAGCTAGATAGATAGATAGATAGATACAGCATACCGATACACGGCAGCACTCCAGATTAGTGATCAAAAGTAGTGGCTTTCATTGAATCACCAAAAATGTTACAAGCGACGTTTCGGCCAACTCACTTGGCCATCATCAAGCAACACAAATCACAAAGTGAAGGGTTTAAATATAGTACAAATAGTGACATCACATCCTGTGGGTGTGTACTTCATTATAATATATAAATAAACAGTGATATAAGGCTACAGCAGCAGTACTGAAAACATCAAAACATCATACCTCTCAGGAGACTGACTTTACTCTAAGCATAGACACATGTGACACAACATAATATATATATAATATTAATCAGTGCAGCGGATCCATGTGCAGTGTACTGGGTGAAGAATAGCAGCAGGTAGTACCTACAGATTGGGTCAGGATGCAGGTCCCCAGTAGTTCATTATAATATGTAGTAGATCACTGCATGCAGAATAGACAGAAATAATAAACAAGTAGAAAAGAATAAAGAGAGAAAGCGGCGCTTTCGCTGGTGTTCCACAACTTCCCATGCTGCTGAAAGTAGCACAGTATACTTGCACATGGCGCAAGCAGTCTTAAGGGCTTTGTGCCATATTTAGTAAGGGCAGTCCATACTCATAGTGACATGACATGCTTGCGCATGTGCGTCAACTCAATGTACGAGGTTTAACGCCATATTGCATAAGGGCAATCCGTCTGATGGTGCGCATATTTGTGGCGCATGCGTACCATCCTCCTGGGAGGCATATGCTGCCATTTAAGTTATTTGAGCCCGGGCTATCAAGGTGTATATAAGTGTGACAGCACTTTTTTCCCAGCGGGTCAAAATACACCAAACCTACTTTTCCTCCCCCAGGCATTGGGGATCTGCACTGAAGTATATCAATCCTGGTCATCCCATCCCTGTTACAGGGAAAAAAATACTGCCACACATATATACACTTTGATAGCCCGGGTTCCAATAACTAACATGGCAGCATATGCCTCCCAGGAGGATGGTGCGCATGCGCCACATATATGCGCACCATCAGACGGTTTGCACTTAAGCAATATGGCGTTAAGCCTCCTACATTGAGTTGACGCACATGCACAAGCATGTCATGTCACTATGCGTATGGACTGCCCTTACTAAATATGGCACAAAGCCCTTTTGACAGCTTGCGCCATGCACGAGTATACTGTGCTACTTTCATCAGCACGGGAACTACTTGCTTATTACTTCCGTCTATTCTGCATGCGGTGGTCTACTACATATTATAATGAACTACTGGAGACCTTCATCCTGACCTGATGTGATGGTACTACCTGTTGCTATTTTTCACCCAGTACACTGCACATGGGATTGCTGCACTGATTATTATTATATATATTATGTTGTGTCACATGTGTCTATGCTTACAGTAAAATCAGTCTCCTGAGATGTATGATGTTTTGATGTTTTGTGTACTGCTGCTGTAGCCTTATATCACTGTTTATTTATATATTATAATGAAGTACACACCCACAGGATGTGATGTCACTATTTGTACTATATTTAAACCCTTCACTTTGTGATTTGTGTCACTTGATGATGGCCAATGAGTTGGCCGAAACGTCGCTTGTAACATTTTTGGTGATTCAATAAAAGCCACAATTTTTTCTCACTAATCTGGAGTGCTGCCGCATGCTGTATCAAGAGGGGCCTTTGACCAAAGCCTGACCACAGTGTGCACCCATCTCCTGACTACTTTGAGTGCTGCTCCACCTGTTTGCTGTAGATAGATAGAGCAAGTTGCTCTTATCCTTTTCTAAATCTCTTGTTTTTTTTCACACAGAACTTCAGACTTGTGACTCTGTGACACAGTTTGTTTGTGGAAATGGTCGATGTATCAGTCACAAATGGCTATGTGATTCAGGTAAGTGCAAGCATGTTCCTTTATTGTGTATGTAATTATTTATCTATCTATCTCATATCTATCCATCTATCTCATATCAATCTATCTATCTATCTATCTCATATCTATCTATCTATTATCTATCTCATATCTATCTATCTCATATCTATCTATCTATTATCTATATCATATCTATCTATCTCACATCTATCTATCTATCTATCTATCTATCTATCTATCTATCTATCTATCATCTATTCATCATCTATCTATCTATCTCATATCATTCTCATATCCATCTCCTACCTATCTATATATCTTTCTCATATCTATGTATCTATCTATTTCATATTTATCTACCTCATCTCTCTCTGTATTTCTCTATATCTTTCTATCCATCCTTTTCTCTCTCTATTGTAACTTTACTAAAATATATTTTAAAAATTCAGCAATAAAATTGTCATCCTTACTTTAATATTTTCTGAAATTAAATCAATGAAAAGTCTTTTTCTTTGTCTGTCTATCATATTCTTTCTGTCTATCTCATCCATATATTTTCATATATCATTATATCTATATTATTCTGTGAATATGTTTTGACTCTATCAGTCTTTGATACAATGCCCTTGTCTTCAGATGATGACTGCGGGGATGGCAGCGATGAGCAGGGATGCTCCGTCTCGTGCTCAGATAAGCAGTTTCGCTGTTCTAGTGACCGCTGTATTCCGGCGCACTGGGTGTGCGATGGCGACAATGATTGTGAGGATTCCAGTGATGAGTCTCACCCCAACTGCTCCAGAACAGGTCGGTTCCATGAGAGAACAGTAATATTCTGCTCTTACTGTATTTACGTCAATAAACAGATCTTTATCACAGTATGTCACCTGCTAGATTGCTGGCGTTGCAGCCTCATAGCAAAGTCAACCACTGTGCTTTTGATATATGCTGTTTTATCTGGTTCTCTTTGATACATTTACAAAAATATATTAAAGAAAAAATACCTCTCACACAAGCTGGATGTCTGAAGAGCAGCACAGTCTTATCATGTTTCCATTATTCTCTTGATCTGATGAAGCAAGGGGTTCTGAGTCTGCATCATGGCATTGCATTGGAGGCTCCATTCACTTCCTCCAACACAAACTTCACATATGGATCCTTCGAGGTAGATGTGAACAAGGCCTTAGTCATCGTCTGCTGACTATATTCATATGATCTAAAGAACTATTGGTTCTTAATTTTTGGTGAAGCCTTATGTTATTCAACTAATGTAGATGTATAAGTCACTGCCTTTAGCAAGGTAGGGTCAACCTTCTCTTTCTGATGCTATCAATCCTATGATCAGATTGTTATCTGTAAACTGATATTATTTGTAGCTCTGGTCCTACTAATGTAATCCCAAAGGGCCTCCTTTTGGGATTATGTCATACAAGGTTCTGAATCTGTACATGCACCAGTACACTAGGTTCTAAGTCACTCTTCTGTTTCAAAAATATCATGTATGGAACGATCCCTTCTATGGGATTTTCTGTGTCAATTTGGGTTTTTTTTTTGAGAAATTGAAGAATAAAAAAAAAGTATAGGTGTCACATTCACCAGGGATAATTGAGCTTCCCCAAGTCTCTGCCCCTGCCTTTTTGGGTGCCCACTTCCTTAATAGGGTGGCTCCAACCATGGTGCCAGTCCATATGCTGAATAAGGGGCAAGGCATTACAAGTAAGTCAAAAACAAATAAACACCATAGTGAAGTCAGGAAAGCAGGTCAGGAAACAATAGGTTAACACGAACAGAACTAAAGACAAAAACAAAACACAGGAAACAAACAGATTGGAGTGAATAGAAGCCTAGAAGGTGGCACAGTACAAATACACAAAGCAGAAGAGTAGTCACAGAACAATACAAGGTCAGAATGCAGACTGAAGCCTTACAAAGACCAGCTCAGAAGGGTGTGGCTGCTTAGGCCGGAGTCGATTGACCCTGCACCTGTTGCTCCAGAGTGGTCAGGGTGCGACATGTGATGCCTTGCCAGATGTGATCACTACAATAAGAAGCTAGCAATAGATGAAATGGAGATGGTAAGAAAGGAAGTTAAGAAGGTGTAAAGGGGCTAGGAAGACAAAAGAAAGGGAAGAAAGGAAGGAAGTTAGTAGAGCTAGGAAATAGAGTGGAATGGAAAAAGGAAAGAAAAAAATATGAAAGATAAAAGATTGGTTGGAAAGGGGGAAGTAAGGAGGAAGGGAATGGAAGTAAGAAGGAACAATGCATCTGTTTGATTATAAATATTGCTGTTATCATAAATTGCAATATGATTGTTTGGTATGTATGTGGAGTTACAGGTTTTGAATAAAAGGCAGATATCCAAAGCCACTGTGGCAGTTCTTCAATAGAGACTTTGTAATAAGTCTAAAGAGACAAAAAATGCTTTTTTTCCCCCCTTCTCCCTCCTACCTAAACTGTCACCCACTCAGTTCCATCTGGTGCTTACAAGACAATCCTGTAGCTAAGTGTAAGATCATATTACAGCTGCCTATACAAGTCTATGGGAAGGTGGAGGTTGGATATGGGAGGAGCAGTGCCCGGAGAAACATAAAAGCTGCAGACAGTACAGAAATGGACAGGAAAGATTAGAACTGTGTTAGAGTGTGTACCCCAATAGAGATTAACATTTTAGACTGCTCTCTGTTGCTTTATCATTCCCTTCATGCTGCTGCAGCTTTTTCATTTGTGCACAGAAAATAGAAATACAGGATCTCCTCCACCTCCACTGTATGTATAGCATATGGAAGACACCATAGATGTTAGACTTCAAAGCAGAAATCTAAATGCCATATGCAAGATATTCAATGGCCAGAAGTAGTGTTGCAACTAATTAGAAGTGAGCAAGCTTTCAGAAATTGTTTGGGTTGCGTAGCGCAATTTAACTCTTTTGTCACAGTAAACCAGTGAATCGGCTGGCACAAGTTAACTCGTTGGGGGGATGTATACATTATACAACCATCTATATGGCTGTATAATGTACACAGTAAAGAGAGTGATACTTACCATTTCATTGCTTGTCCAGGCCTCTTCTTGTGTAGCCCTTTCTCTAGTGATGACGTCACTAGGGGCCAAGTTAAACAAGAAGCGGCCTGGACCAGCGACACTGTGGTTATTATTACCCTCTTTAATCAATACAGTATGCAATAGGAGTACCCTTTTTCAAATCAACTGATTCCAGAAAGTTAAACAGATTTGTAATTTACTTCTGTAAAAAAAATCTTAATCCTTCCAGTACTTATCAGCTGCTGTATGCTCCAGAGGAAGTTGTATGGTTATTTTCTGTATGAACACAGTGCTCTCTACTGACACCTCTGTCCATTTCAGGAACTGTCCAAAGAAGGAGCAAATCCTCAGAGCAAACCTCTCCTGCTCCGGATAGTTCCTGACACAGACAGAGGTGTCAGCAGAGAGCACTGCAGTCAGACTGAAAAAAACTACACAATTTCCTGTGGAGCATAGAGCAGCTAAAAAGTACTGGAAGGATTACGATTTTAAAATAAAAGTAATTTACAAATCTGTGAATACAGAGACAAAAAAAAAAAAAAGACATGGTAGCACATCCACAATATGCACAAATGATCTAACGCTTCTCAGCAATATATATATATATATATATATATATATATATATATATATATATATATATATAAAACAAACAGGTCGTTTGTGTACTTTATGATCATAAATAGTGTTGAGCGGCATAGGCCATATTCGAAATCGCGAATATTCGCGAATATATGGACAAATATTCGTCATATATTCGCTAATATTCGCATATTCGTAATATTCTCGTTTTATTTTAAAAATTAAATTAGCACACCAATCTCACACAGTAGTATTAGAGCCTTCTTTACACCACACAAGCTGGAAGCAGAGAGGGGTGATCACTGTGATGTGTACTGTGAAAAAAAACTAAAATATTTGTAATTACGCATATATAGTGCTATATTCGCGAATATTCGCGAATATGCGATATTTGCGAATATTCGTGAATTCGCGAATATGCGATATTCGCGAATAAAATTTGCATTGCGAATATTCGTGAACAACACTAATCATAAAGTGCATGAAGCCTGCCAGCCTCGTCACGGCCACCTGGATGTGGCGGGTCCCTAACATCCCTAGCATAAAATGGCGTGGCACCACGCGCCGACCACCACCGCCACGACACAAGTGACCACGGGAGGGGAACGACCCGCTGGCCGAGTAGCCCCAAATGCCACTCGAACCAGCCCACGGGACGCCCCCCACGCAGACACGGTGCCACGGCGGGAGCAGCCGCCACGCAGTACCACCCCAGTGTGAACAGGGTGTAATAGTTCACTTACCATGTGCCTCCAGCAAGAGACTGGAAGCCTAGCCAGGAAGGGAGGGGCCCTAGAGCACTTCCTGCTCACTTATATACTTTATATACTTTTATAATTTATAAATATGTTTAACTTTCTGGAACCAGTTGATTTGGAAAAAAAATATATTGTTTTCTGCCGGAGTACCCCTTTAAACAAAACTATATTCTATTTCATCTTAATAAGGACAGAGGACAATTTATTCTTTTTCAATCATCCCCTAATGTATATTAAGCAGTCGTTTCTGATGCTCGATATAGTAAAGAAATGCTCCCTTGAGCATGAAAATAAGGTGATTTAGAAGCATTCTGGAGCAACGTGTATCCAAGCCCAAAATATTTCCCTGAGTCTGAAACGCATAAAATTTTAGAGGACACAGTTTTCTGGATAACAGAACTATATCCCCTTATACTGGATGCAATATCACACATTAACACTGTTTATAACAACATAAAATACTATTGAAAGAAATCCCGGTTTATGATCTTTCGTAAATCTATCCCTTTTTTATTAGGCAACGCTGGAAGTAGACGAAGAAGGCAAAAAGTACTGTCCCCAGTCTTTTTATTAGTCATATAAATCCACACTGTCACTTCCAATGTATATACGGTATATACATATATATATATATATATATATATATATATATATATATATATTTTTTTTTTTTATTTTTTTTTTTACTAATATTAAATGAATGGTTAGATTACTGTTATTTTATTCATGGTTCCTATATAGCACCAACATATTCCACAGTGTCGTACAAAGATTTTCACCATACATTTGACTCACCAATGGGGTTCACGATCAAAGTTCCTTTTCTCAGCCACACACCATTTATGACAGTGTATCCAAACCAGGGGGCCTCCAGCTGTTGCAAAACTACAACTCCCAACATGCCCGGACAGCCTTTGGCTGTCCGGGCATGTTGGGAGTTGTAGTTTTGCAACAGCCGGAAACCCCCTGGTTGGGAAACAGTGATTTATGACATACATTGAAAAAAATGTATTTTTCTTCTCTTCTGACAAACCCTAAATTTGGTCCTTTGAGGTACAACCTGTTGGGTTCACACTATGCTATAGTCTGTGTTTTTGATGTCTTTTTCCTATGATTTTAGCGAAATTGCAGCAAAAACTGCGATATTCTATCATAATTTCACAAGTTGCAGTTAAATTGCACTATTTTTGATGCAATTTCCCAAAATTATAGGAAAGGAACCCACTGTGTGAACACAGCCTTATGTTGCAGACGTGTCTGTCTGCCTAATGACTACCCTTTTGTACATGCAGCTAAGCTCCATTGAAGTAAATAGGCCTTAGCTGAAATACCACACACAACCTGCAGACAGCTACATCATTATGTTAGTTGGTTCTCTCCAACATGTGGGGTTCATTCCCATGAATGGATATATACTTATATCTAGAGATGAGCGAACTGAATCGGATGAAGTTGAATTTGTTCCGAATTTCATGAAAAATTTCATTCGGACTGAATCCGGACTTCGACTCGATTCGAAATGACAAATTTCTTCATTAGCAATACCCCAGCGATCATCCTGTATAATGTATAGATGCAAGCGGCTTTCTCCTACGCTCCCATCTCTGCAGTAGATAGGATGATTGCAGCAGGTGTCAGGAGTGACACCTTCTGTGATCTGTCCTTAACTGCAGGTACTACTGCTCCCAACATGGAGCACACTCTGTTCCATGCTGGGGGCTGTAGTACCTGCATTAATAGACAGATCGCAGCGGGTATCACTTCTGACAATCGATGCAATCACCCTGCATAATGTAGAGATGTAGGCAGCCAGCCGCTCTTCACTGGTCCCACTGTAGTATGAGCATATGTCGTATATATAATTATTATTCATATTTCCTGCAGAGAGCTGTCAGTGGCTGGAACCATCTGGCCAATCACAGCTCTCTGCGGGAAATATGAATTCTAAATGAAAATTCTATTCACACCACTGGCCGGCCGGAGTATAGTGCAGAGATGCAAGCGCAGGAGAAAGCCGCTCCATCTTTATATAATAGAAAGGACAATCGCATCGGGTGTCAGGAGTGACACCTGCTGCGATCTGTCTATTAGTACAGGTACTACAGCTCCCATCATGGAACAGTCTGTTCCATGCTAGGAGTAGTAGTACTACCTAAAAAAATTAAAAAATAGTAAAAAAAAAAAGTGAAACACACACACACACTTTATTAAACACAATATTTAAATACATTACTAATAAAAAAAAATTAAAAAAAAATATTATAAAAAAATACATTATTTTTACACTTAAATGGCACCTTTCTATATCTTTATTATTGTCGGCTACAGTTTTAGATCCCTGCCCGCCCACATAAATTGATCTCTGTTTAAAAATGAACATTTTTTTTTTTGTCTTTCAATTTTCGGGAGCGAGCAGGGACCAGAAAATTCAGCGCTCAATATTAAAAATGGGGCTAAAAAAGTAAAGTGAAAATAAAAGCAATTATGGTTCAGAATGAAAACTAGAAAAAAAATTATGAAATGCACTTTAATATCGCAGAATTTAGCCAACAATAATAAAAATTTAGCCAACAATAATAAAAATTTAGAAAGGAGCCATTTAAATGTAATAATATATTTGTCATAATTTTTTTTTTTTATTAATAACTAGCTGAGTACCCGGCGTTGCCCGGTTTTTCCTTCCTCATCCTTGTTGGGGAGGAAAATCAACAGAGGAGGAAGCTTTTGACTTCATATCCAATCCCCATATATTGTTATCATATCCCAACCCCATATCCCATCCTCCTATCCCGACCTCCTATCCCGACCGCCTATCTCCACCTCCTGTCTCCCCCTCATATCCTGACCTCCTAACTCGACCTCCTATCCCACCCTCCTATCCCAACCTCCTATCCAATCCTCCTATCCCCTCCTCCTATCTTGACCTCCTATCCCGACCTCCTATCCCATCCTCCTATCTCCACCTCCTATCCCCTCCTCTTATCCCATCCTCCTAACTCGACCTCCTATTCCGATCTCCTATCCCGACCTCCTATCCCGCCCTCCTATTCCAACCTCCTATCCTGACCTCCTATCCCGTCCTCCTATCCCGTCCTCCTATCCCGTCCTCATATCCTGACCTCCTAACTCGACCTCCTATCCCATCCTCCTATCCCATCCTCCTATCCCCTCCTCCTATCTCGACCTCCTATCCCGACTTCCTATCCCGTCCTCCTATCTCGACCTCCTATCCCATCCTCATATCCCGACCTCATATCCCGACCTCCTTTCTTGTCCTCCTATCTCGACCTCCTATCTCGACCTCATATCCCGACCTCCTATCCCGACCTCCTATCCCGACCTCCTATCCCGTCCTCCTATCATGACCTCCTATCCCGACCTCATATCCCGACCTCCATTCCCATCCTCCTATCCTGTCCTCCTATCTCGACCTCCTCTCCCGACCTCCTATCCTGACCTCCTATCCCGTCCTCCTATCCCGTCCTCATATCCCAACCTTCCATCCCATTCTCAAATCCCGTCCTCAAATCCTGACCTCCTAACTCGACCTTCTATCCCGACCCGTAATATGTGCACCAGGTATTGAAATATCTCCAGCCGTACAGAAGTTATGTGAGAACATACATTTCCCATTGATTTTCATGGGACTTTAAACAAAAAAAAAGGGAGAAAAAAAGCAAATTGGACTTAATGTCACCAAACTCCAAAAATGGGCTGGACAAAATTATTGGCACCCTTTCAAAATTGTGGGAAAATAAGATTGTTTCAAGCATGTGATGCTCCTTTAAACTCACCTGGGGCAAGTAACAGGTGTGGGCAATATAAAAATCACAACTGAAAGCACATAAAAAGAAGAGAAGTTCACTTAGACTTTGCATTGTGTGTCTGTGTGTGCCACACTAAGCATGGACAACAAAAAGAGGAGAAGAGAACTGTCTGAGGACTTAAGAACCAAAATTGTGGAAACATATCAACAATCTCAAGGTTACAAGTCCATTTCCAGAGAACTAGATTTGCCTTTGTCCACAATGTACATCATTATCAAGAAGTTTGCAACCCATGGCACTGTAGCTGATCTCCCTGGGCGTGGATGGATAAGAAAAATTGATGAAAGGTGTCAATGCAGGATAGCCTGGATGGTGGATAAGCAGCCCCAAACAAGTTCCAAAGATATTCAAGCTGTCCTGCATGCTCAAGGAGCATCAATGTCAGCACGAACCATCCATCAACATTTAAATTAAATGAAACGCTATGGCAGGAGACCCAGGAGGACCCCACTGCTGACACAGAGACATAAAAAAGCAAGACTGGGAAATCGTCTTGTGGACAGATGAGACCAAGATGGAGCTTTTTGGTAAAGCACATAATTCTACTGTTTACTGAAAATGGAATGAAACCTACAAACAAAAGAACACAGTACCTACAGTGAAATATGGTGGAGGTCAATGTTGTTTTGGGGTTGTTTTGCTGCCTCTGGCACTGGGTGCCTTAAATGTTTGTGAGGCATCATGAAATCTGAGGATTACCAACGGATTTTGGGTCGCACTGTACAGCCCAGTGTCAGAAAGCTGGTTTTGCGTCCGAGATCTTGGGTCTTCCAGCAGGACAATGATCCCAAACATACATCAAAAAGCCCCCAGAAATGGATGGCAACAAAGTGCTGAAGAGTTCTGAAGTGGCAGCAATGAGTCCAGATCTAAATCCCATTGAACACCTGTGGAGAGATCTTAAAATTGCTGTTGGGAAAAAATGCCTTCCAATAAGAGAGACCTGGAGCAGTTTGCAAAAGAATAGCCTGAAGAGGTGTAAGAAACTTCTTGATGGTTGTAGGAAGTGAATGATTTCAGAATTTTTTTCCGAAAGGTGTGCAACCAAATATTAAGTTAAGGGTGCCAATAATTTTGTCCAGCCCATTTTTGGAGTTTGGTGACATTATGTCCAATTTGCTTTTTTTCCTCCCTTTTTGGTTTAGTTCCAATACGCACAAAGGGGATAAACATGTGTATAGCAAAACACATGTTACTGCAATCCTTTTCTGTGAGAAATACTTTATTTTCTTTAAAAATGTCATGGGTGCCAACATTTATGGCCATGACTGTATATGGTATGCACATATTCATACCGACCCATCAATTAAAAAACTTTGTTATTTATACTACAGAGTGATTGATATAAGTGTAAAATGCAAAACGACTAATGTGGAACTTCTATCTTCAGGAAAAAAATATAATAAATTATAGTTAATATGAAAAATCTAAAATCTCACATCCTTAAAGGGAACCTGTCATGTTACTGTCATATGCGCCTGAATGTAAATTAAAAGGGTTTGCCGCCATTTTTGGGCCATGAACAGCCAAAAGAAAGTACAGTGTCCACCGGAGCACTAAGGGGTACCTTATGAAATAGATCCTAGTTGTACCCAGTGAAGATTTTCACCCTTTTCTTGTATCAGAAGCGGTGCACATGCTAGGAAAGACCACCTAGACACTTGTTAGCTGAGATGATAATTTCTTTTACTAACCAGAAAAAACTGTACAAGGTTTATGTAGATGATAGTGATGTCTGCAAAAGGGATTGTGTGAATTGGGTGTTAAAAGCACTTTATTGGTTAAATCTCCTTCTGCGTACTTTTCTAGAGATAAGCATTTCTTGTCTCTGCTACATACCAGTGCCATCTTTGATTTTTGATGGGAGGGGGGAGGAGCAGTTTAGTTCAGTGAGGATCTCTATATGCAGTTAAGTAAAAATAGACATTTTAATATAAGTATTTATGTTAGTATATACTAATCCACTACACTTACAGATTCCCTTTGAAGACCTCTTTGCTGGAAAACGGGGTGTGCATAACCAAATTGATAGATAGGCTAATCATTATGATTCCGGGTATGTCTTTTTTTTTATTTTCGTAGTCTTCTTTACAGGTCTGCTTTAAATTTCATGGCAGCACCACCACAGGTGAAGATAAATTACACAGTTTATATTTTAATCAATAGCTTTCCATGTAATGTGCTGGCTCTTCCAGATTGAGAAAAAAAATAACTCTTTATAGTCTCCCCTTATAGTAACTAATATATAAAGATTCTAAATGGAGGTCAAGGTTAAGTATTCAAGGTCATTTCATTGTTTGTGGAAATGGCTCCAAACTGCTCTGGAAAACATTTAAGTCACATTGTAACTGGTTGCACAATAAAGGTTAGAGGAACAATCCATCGATGAAGAGTTTGCCACTTCAAGCCATATAATGGAAGACCTACACAAGTCTTTCCAGTAACATCTGCTCTTTGTAAGATTACCATCATTTGTCAGGTTCGAAAAGCTTTGTGTTTTAGTCTCCATTTTTCACCTTATGCTCCCTGAGGTCATGAAATGTTGTACTTGAGATATTTTACTGTATGGAGGAGGACATTAGGTACAATAGAGACGTATTCTAAGATCTGATCATGACAAAGAACAATACATATTAAGGGCTGTAAACTGAGATTGTAAAGGATTTCTATTTATCTATGAAGAATCATAACCCTATAGCAGGATGTGTGTTCATCAATGATCCGCTGTCCCACATCCTGTTCTGGCCACGGTTAGATAAAGCAAAGTGAAGAGCTTATCTTAGAACTTATCTTAAGGGTGCTTTCACACTATGTTTGTAGTGTATGGTTGCTGGATCCGGTTGGGAGGGGCGAAAACCGGCCACTCCCGTATCCCAGCCGGATCCGGCCCCAACAAATTCTCTTTAATGAGCCGACCGGAGTCAAACGCTGACTCCGGTTGTCTCATTTTTGCCTTGTATACAGTTTTCTGACCGGACCTAAAACCGTGGTATACCACGGTTCTAGGTCCGGTCAGAAAACCGTATTCGGGGAAAAATGAGACAACGGGAGTCAGTGTTTGACTCCGGTCGGCTCATTGAAATGAATGGGGTTGGGGCCGGATCTGGCTGGGATACGGGAGCGGCCGGTTTTCATCCCTCCCAACCGGATCCAGCAACCATACACTACAAACGTAGTGTGAAAGCACCCTTACCCCCATTGTAACAGTCTCTGCTATATATCAAGGTCATACCTGGCACTTCAGCTTTACTTGCCTTAATGAATATGAGATTTTGCTGTCGTGGCATAATCTCTGCGGTTCTTCATTTGTACATGGACAGCTTATATGTCTGTGTTGACCATCTCATATTAATAATGCCTCTTTGATATTAAAAGCTACATGTGTGAGATTAATGGAAGGTTAGGTCCAAAGGAACAGACCCATTTACAATACAAGACAACTCAAAAAAAGATAAGTGCTGAAAAATAGAAAAAAGTATCTTTCTTTAAAAGTAGATTATAGCTGGATGGACTATGGGGGGTATTTATCAAAGGATTTATGTGTTTTTTTTTCACGTAACTTTGGCGCAATACTTTGGCGCAGGGTCTTTTTGCGCCAAAGTTTGGCGCATCTTCTCCACTGTCATTTTTACAACTTTCTCAAAATCACACGGTCCGGAGTGTGATTTCAACTTTAGTCAGTAATTCCTCATTTCCGTCAATCGATCTTTGGCGCAATTTTGGCGCAAATCCCCACCAAGAAATTTTGCACATGGAAAACACACTTACCAATGTCAGAAAATGTAAAGGCGTCAAAATACATTAAAACATTTTTTTTTGTGAAAGCAGCGACGCCTCCAAGGCTGCTCAATACTATCCTGCGACATAGTTGTCGATGAGGAACCTTCACCCTCCGTTGAGCCAGCATTGGACATGGCCACACAGGTTCAGGAAAGGTTAGCACTAAAGTAGTGGTCTCCAACCTGCAGACCTCCAGATGTTGCAAAACTACAACTCCCAGCATGCCCGGACAGCCAACGGCTGTCCGGGCATGCTGGGAATTGTAGTTTTGCAACATCTAGAGGTCCGCAGGTTGAAGACCACTGAACTAAAGTAACCAAAAAAAAATACCCAAGTTGAAAATAAAATCCATTTCACATTTCACTCACGTTGCTTGCTGATATACTGCAGGAGGGACTCCGAAATGGCTGCTCTACAGGGTAAAATACGCGTCCTCTGTGGTGGTAACTTCTGTGTAAAAGAGCTGTGAACAGCTGATTTCAACATTTGAGCCCAAATTACTAACAACTTGCACCAAATGATAAATTTGGTGCATGTCCACAAAAAACAAAAAAGAAAAAAAAAAGGTAAAAAGAAACTGTCAACATGCAAAATTGATAAATGCCCCCCTATGTGTATGAGACCTCTTTACTCTGCACTAATGGATAAAGACAGGAGAGAAGAATTGGGCAAGTTGAATTTAACCCCTTAAGGACCAAGGACGTACCGGTACGTCCTTGGTCCTGCTCTTCCGATATAACGCGGGGTTACACAGTAACCCCGCGTCAGATCATGGCGGGCCCGGCGTCATAGTGAAGCCGGGACCCGCCTCTAATAGCGCGCAGCGCCGATCGCGGCGCCGCGCGCTATTAACCCTTTAGCCGCGCGCTCAAAGCTGAGCCGTGCGGCTAAAAGTGAAAGTGAAAGTTCCCGGCTAGCTCAGTCGAGCTGTTCGGGATAGCCGCGGCTAATCGCGGCATCCCGAACAGCTGACAGGACAGCGGGAGGGCCCCTTCCTGCCTCCTCGCTGTCCGATCGCCGAATGACTGCTCAGTGCCTGAGATCCAGGCATGAGCAGTCATCCGGCAGAATCGTTGATCACTGGTTTCTTATGAGAAACCAGTGATCAACATAGAAGATCAGTGTGTGCAGTGTTATAGGTCCCTATGGGACCTATAACACTGCAAAAAAAAAGTGAAAAAAAAAAGTGAATAAAGATCATTTAACTCCTCCCCTATTAAAAGTTTGAATCACCCCCCTTTTCCAATAAAAAAAAAAACACAGTGTAAATAAAAATAAAAATAAACATATGTGGTATCACCGCGTGCGGAAATGTCCGAATTATAAAAATATATCATTAATTAAACCGCTCGGTCAATGGCGTGCGCGCAAAAAAATTCCAAAGTCCAAAATAGTGCATTTTTGGTCACTTTTTATATCATTTAAAAATGAATAAAAAGTGATCAATAAGTCCTATCAATGCAAAAATGGTACCGTTAAAAACTTCAGATCACGGCGCAAAAAATGAGCCCTCATACCGCCCCATACACAGAAAAATAAAAAAGTTATAGGGGTCAGAAGATGACAATTTTAAACGTATTAATTTTCCTGCATGTAGTTATGATTTTTTCCAGAAGTCCGACAAAATCAAACCTATATAAGTAGGGTATCATTTTAATCGTATGGACCTACAGAATACATATCAGGTGTCATTTTTACCGAAAAATGTACTACGTAGAAACGGAAGCCCCCAAAAGTTACAAAACAGCGTTTTTTTTTCAATTTTGTCGCACAATGATTTTTTTTCCCGCTTCACCATAGATTTTTGGGCAAAATGACTGACGTCATTACAAAGTAGAATTGGTGGCGTAAAAAATAAGCCATCATATGGATTTTTAGGTGTAAATTTGAAAGAGTTATGATTTTTTAAAGGCAAGGAGCAAAAAACGAAAATGCAAAAACGGAAAAACCTCCGGTCCTTAAGGGGTTAAAGTGTCCCATCCTTATTTTCTCAGGAAGCCACTTACCCCCCTATCTCCATTCTGGATGGATGAATGCTCAGCTAAGCTAACATCTCTGCTTTTTAAGGAGTTTTCCAGGCATTAAACATTAATGTCTTATCTACAAGATATGCCATCGATCTCTGATTGTTGGGGTGCCGGCACCCTATTTCTGATCTGCTGTCTGGCAGAACCACAGGTCTAGTACATAAGAAGCTGTTGGCTCCATACATTGTGTAGTTGTGACACTGGGCTGCTGCAGGGCAACTTCCATGGACACTTTCAGTGCTCCGAAATCCTCTTTAAAAGTTTGGGTCCATGATGGGTCCTACACGTATAGACCATGTGTACAAACATTATAAGCTCATATGGGATTCTATTTTTGAATGTTGTTTCAAATGTCTTACTTTATAAAGAATATACTTTGGGTTGAAGGAACTACACGTTAGCATCAGACTACCTCAGGTCCGATACAATATTCGAGTTTAAGCATGTGGCCAAGTCATGTGTTGGAATCTTTTTAAGCTTTACATTTTGGAAGTTTTATGCTGGTCATACCTCGAAACAGAGCTGTTTCATATGCTGTGGCAAACAGTGGGTTGAACATGAGATATGGCACCATATTTACTTATTTTTTAATCTATTATGTTTAAAGGGGTACTCCGCCCCTAGACATCTTATTCCCTATCCAAAGGATAGGGGATAAGATGTCAGATCGCTGGGGTCCCGCTGCTGGGGACCCCGGGGATCGCCGCTGCAGTACCCCACCATCATTACTGCGCAGAACGAGATCGCTCTGCACGTAATGAGGGGCAATACAGGGGCCGGAGCATCGTTATGTCACGGCTCCGCCCCTCATGACGTCACGGCCCGCCCCCGTAAATACAAGTCTATGGGAGGGGGTGTGGCAGTCGCCACACCCCCTGCCATAGACTTGCATTAAGGGGGCGGGCCATGATGTCATGAGGGGGCGGAGCCATGACATCACGCTGTTCCGGCCCCTGTATCACCCGTCATTACGCACAGAGTGAACTCGCTCTGTGCAGTAATGATGGCGGGGTGCCGCAGCAGTGATCCCTGAGGTCCCCAGCAGCGGGACCGCGGCGATCTAACATCTTATCCCCTATCCTTTGGATAGGGGATAAGATGCCAGGGGCGGAGTACCCCTTTAAGTTTCTCTGCTTTGGAAAGCTCTTAAACAAGCCAAGGGAAACCCAGTGAGATGTACCATGTCACACTTTAGTTAGATTTGGGGGGACTCCTTGAGGAAATCCAGATGAGGTGTGGCATCCTACAAACAAAGTTTTAAGGAAAATATATATGCAAATTAGCCTAGCTATCCTCAGATAGAAGGAAACCATCTCTCCAGTGCAAACTATTAAAAGTAAAAGTCAATATCCAACAGTTTAACAAGCTTTGCAGCATGACTAGCCAAGTTGGAAACACATCTGTAGACAGACATTTTGGAGGATTAGAGAACAGTGTGTTGGCTGGCTTTGATGACGTTCTAGAGATAATGTTTCTCCTTGAGGAGATCCAGATAAGGTATGATGCTTATAGACAGTAACCCCAGAGCAAGGCATCTCATCCAGCCAGTTAGTACCTTGTTCTATACTTTTACGTTTTACCTTTTTTTTTTTAGCCAATTTTCAAATCGGTAACAAATCGGTAATTCTGAGAGCGGTCTCTTATTTAGGACCTTTATATGTTACCTAGAGTGAAATGTGTCTTCCTGGAGATCCTGACATGCCCATGCAATACATGGACAAGGTGTAATACCTTATTTGACCTGTGGTGGCACTGCAGATAAATAGAACCCTGTCTGTTAGGTTCCCCTGTAGAGTTCAGCAGTGGGAAGTGATATGATTCTCTTATTTTGCGGGGATCTTTCTCACAAAAATTATTGTCCAAAGTGGGCCAACTCCTTATTGCTCTTATACAATTATATATTATGGTTATAATACTATATTTCTGTTATCACATTCTATCTCTGTAAATCCCATCATTGATATTTAAATAGATTATTAAAAATGTCTCACAATATTCAAAGATAATTTAACTTCATACCCAGTGTTGTTTAGATGCTATTTGCTACTCTCTAAAAGAATGGTCACCCTTGCTCTCTGAAAATGTATTGCAGATTATGGAAGAACATTTAAGAAATCTCAATAATCTTTTAAATTAAAATTAACAAGAAATGTCATCCCTTAACACTGATCAAAAGCCTTAAATTACAAGAAAATTCCTTTAGAAACTGGCAAAGAAATGTATTACTCTCCAAAAATAAAATTTGGCATGCACCTTGAGGAAGAAAAGCACAAGCCCAGCAGATCCGCTCTCCCCGGCCTCTTCTTTTTCCAAAGGCAAATATGTTGCTCTTTTTCTAAATTGCTTTTAAAGGCTTTGATTTGTCCAAATTGAGCATTGATTACATTTAAACGAGGCTTCTAAGCATCAACATAGGATTTTGGTAGCAGAAACGTTGACATTAATTTAATTGTCAGGTATATATCTTCCATCCTGCAAAGCTGAATAAATCATTACGAGCATCTGACTAGCATATGTGAGGCAAGATTGCAATAACATTCTAGCATGAGAAAAATCACTTCTATCATCCTTAAAAAATAAGCACAAACATTAGCGACTGCAAGACAATAAGCGCTAAAACATTTCATGTGGATTGTGTTTAAAACAAAATAAAATTCAAATAAAGACAGTCTTTGCGGCCCTGTGGCTGGAACAATATCGTTTGTTACAATTTGGATATCAGTATATTGTTGACTGACAGATTTTTTCAGGATTTTACATCAATATTTTTGTGTTCTTTTTGCATTTAACTCCTTGGGGACTGCACCTATTTTGGCATTATGAAGCAAAAGTATATATATATATATATATATATATATATATATATGTGTGTGTGTGTGTGTGTGTGTGTGTGTGTGTGTGTGTGTATATGTGTGTGTGTGTGTGTTTTATATATTTTTTTCAACTCCTCTCATTCCATCAGCCATTACTTTTTTTGTTTTTGTTTTGTTTTTAAGACTATGTAGCTTTTTAAATCTGGTTGTACATACATATAGGTAGCTTTTTATAAATAAGATTATTATTTTATTTTTTTTATAAAGGAAAGCATAAAAACAATCTATGTATTTTTTTTCCATAGCATTCACTGTTTAATTTAGGTTATTTTTTGCAAACTCCAAATGGGCTTTCATGCCTTTTACTGAGTATAGGCTTCTAGGGGAGCACAGGATCTTTGGAGCTTACCAAGACCCTTTTCTCCGATAATTAGTTTGGTGGTACAGAAAGCTTTAGGAAAAGTCCTGGTTGTTCCTTCTTCCATTAAAGAATTATAGAGGCCAATGTTTTCTTGGAAACATTCAGCATGCAGTGGAAAGTTTTTTTTTATACCTTTCTCTTGGTCTGTGCATCCACACAATCCTGTTTGTGAGCTCTACAGGCAGTTCTTTCCATCTCAAGGCTTGGTTTTTGCTCTGATATGCAGTGTTATCTGTGAGACCTTTTATAGACAGGGCTGCATCTTTCCAAATCATGTCCAATCAATACAGTTTACCACAGGTGACTCCAATCATGATGCGGAAATATCTCAGAGATAATCAAGAGAAATGGAAGACCCCCAAGGACTGTGTTACATTTTTACTTTTTAACATTTAATCCCAGTCAGAGATACCCCCCTAGCACCCCCTCACCCAGCAGCAAAGACCACAACATCATAGGGGTGGATTAAAGGGTGACAACCTAAAAAGACTATGCCCTTGAGAGTGGCCAAAAGCCAAACCAGTTGGGTAGCACTGCAGGTCCACACCCATTATACCTGCCCAGGTATCTCAATACTTTCAAAAACTGGTGATAAGTAAAAAGTGTTTAAAATGTGTACCCATATATGGCATGCTCCAAAATTTGTGAGATTGTTATGCCCAAAAAAAAAGTGTCACCAATTGATTGATAAATGTCCTGACCATTTTGAGACTGGCACATACTGATGCTTGGTTGCTTCAGCCTCTTAATGTTATAATAAGTAAAGTATCTCTCTTTCCATGTTTCCAATATGCTAAAGATAATTTTCTTTCTTTAAAGAGGTTCTCTGGTGGAAAACTATATATTTTTTAAAATCAACTGATGCTAGAAAGTTAAACAGATTTGTAAATTACTTCTGCTGACACCTCTTTCCGTGTTAGGAACTGTCCAGAGCAAAACCACATAGCAAACCTCTCCGCTCTGGACAGTTCCTGACACAGACAGAGGTGTCAGCAGAGAGCACTGTGGTCAGACTGGAAAGAACTACACAACTTCCTCTGGAGCATACAGCAGCTGGTAAATACTGGAAGGATTAAGATTTTTATATAGAAGTCATTTACAAATCTGTTTAACTTTCTGCCACCAGTTCATGTAAAAAAATAGTTTTCCACTGAAGTATCCCTTTAATCATCTATAATAAAGATTATGTATTTGTTTTTCCATATTTAATAGTGTCAAAGTCTTTAACCCCTTAACGACGCAGGACGTATATTTACGTCCTGCGCCGGCTCCCGCGATATGAAGCGGGATCGCGCCGCGATCCCGCATCATATCGCGTGGGTCCCGGCGCTAATCAACAGCCGGGACCCGCGGCTAATACCACACATCGCCGATCGCGGCGATGTGCGGTATTAACCCTTTAGAAGCTGCGGTCAAAGCTGACCGCCGCTTCTACAGTGAAACTGAAAGTATCCCGGCTGCTCAGTCGGGCTGTTCGGGACCGCCGCGGTGAAATCGCGGCATCCCGAAACGCTGATCGGACACCGGGAGGGCTCTTACCTGCCTCCTCGGTGTCCGATCGACGAATGACTGCTCCGTGCCTGAGATCCAGGCAGGAGCAGTCAAGCGCCGATAATGCTGATCACAGGCGTGTTAATACACGCCTGTGATCAGGATGAGAGATCAGTGTGTGCAGTGTTATAGGTCCCTATGGGACCTATAACACTGCAAAAAAAAGTAAAAATAAAGTGTTAATAAAGGTCATTTAACCCCTTCCCTAATAAAAGTTTGAATCACCCCCCTTTTCCCATAAAAAAAATAAAACAGTGTAAAAAAAAAATAAAAATAAACATATGTGGTATCGCCGCGTGCGTAAATGTCCGAACTATAAAAATATATAATTAATTAAGCTGTACGGTCAATGGCGTACGCGCAAAAAAATTCCAAAGTCCAAAAAAGCGTATTTTGGTAACTTTTTATAACATTAAAAAATGAATAAAAAGTGATCGAAAAGTCATATCAAAACAAAAATCATACCAATAAAAACTTCAGATCACGGCGCAAAAAATGAGTCCTCATACCGCCCCGTACGTGGAAAAATAAAAAGTTATAGGGGTCAGAAGATGACATTTTTAAACGTAAAAATTTTCCTGCATGTAGTTATGATTTTTTCCAGAAGTGCGACAAAATCAAACCTATATAAGTAGGGTATCATTTTAACCGTATGGACCTACAGAATAATGATAAGGTGTAATTTTTACCGAAATATGCACTGCGTAGAAACGGAAGCCCCCAAAAGTTACAAAATGGCGTTTTTTTTTCCGATTTTGTCGCACAATGATTTTTTTTTCCGTTTCGCTGTGCATTTTTGGGTAAAATGACTAATGTCATTGCAAAGTAGAATTGGCGACGCAAAAAATAAGCCATAATATGGATTTTTAGGTGGAAAATTTAAAGGGTTATGATTTTTAAAAGGTAAGGAGGAAAAAACGAAAGTGCAAAAACGGAAAAACCCTGAGTCCTTAAGGGGTTAAACTTGTCATTTGCTCTTGTTTTGTCCAAGATGCCCTCTTTCTGTATGTTATCAATGGAAATATACATGTCGGGATGAACCTAGAGGAGAAATCATTGTCCTCATTAAATGTTCCTTTTAACACAGATTGTAAACTTTTGGGAATTTGCATAAACTAAATTAATTGGCAATTAACAAGCGATTCTTCAGCCTCCTCCAGCAATTTGCTTGAAGTCAAGTCATTTAGGGCACGAATATTGGCTGACGGGTAACACTTAAAAGAACGATACATAATGTAAATACAGAAAAAAAAAACGGTAAAACTTGGTAAAAAAGGTTGCCTGTCGTGTTTCATCGTAACACAGCCCTTTGAAGTTGTGTGAAAATACAATTTGTGATCTAAATAATAGTAAACAACCTCTTCAGTTCAACAGCAACATCACAAGGGATCTTCAAAGATTTTTGGGAGCAATTAAAATCAGTCTTGTTCTAAGGCAAAGCCTTAGAAATGACACTTTATAGCATAATAGATCATTTTCTGCTCTGAAACTACAGATGGTTTAAGGGATTTTTCTCTCTTTACAATATAGAATTTCCCATTATACTGTGTCATGGGTTGTTATATTGTAATGGTTTCCTGGTTACATTAGAAACAGAAAGTTGTTGCATTCAATACTGTAAAGAAAGAACATACCGGTAACCTAGAGATGATGGTGGGTGGATAGACAGTACTAAAATTAACTCTTTGGGTGACTTTGCTGTAGCAATCTAGTGCTCATGGATGGGATTATCCCTAAAATATATTCAATCTTTCCAAAGACATCATATTAAAGGGGTACTCCGCCACTAGACAATTTTTCCCCTATCCAAAGGAGCAGCGCCAGAGGCTCATTACGTCATGGCCACACCCCACTCGTGATGTCAAGGACAGCCTCCCCAATGCAAGTCTATGGGAGGTGGCGTGACAGACTTGCATTGAGGACGTGTGGCCGTGATGTCACGAGCAGGTGTGACTGTGACATCATGAGCCTCAGCCCCTCATCGCCAGTCATCCGGCACAGAGCGAAGTTCGCTTCCTGCCCCAGATGTCTGGGGTGCCGCAACCGAGATTGTCCCCAGCGGCAGGACCCTCGCGATCAGACATCTTATCTCCTATCCTTTGGATAGGGGATAAGATGTCTATGGGTGGAGTACCCCTTTAAGGTAATTTAACAGCAGTGTCAGATTGATGAGATAGGTAACAATGCATGTATGATGGATATATGCAGTAAAGCCTGCATTCTCTATAATGGTAGAGCATATTATTTTTCAACCTTGTCCATCAACTGACATTATTTTTGTCCATTTGAAGAGGCTTGAAATAACCCATAAGGCACCTTAGGGTAATATAATGGGTTTCCCCAATTAGGACCCTTTAGGGATCTTTCACATGGCAGAATATCCACCTGTAAAAATTGCAGGTGACAGTCCGTGTTCTGTCACCGTCAACTCAGTCAATACGCCGTCTCCATAGTCGGCAAGGTATTTCTAAGCAGAATGAACATGTTCATTCCTTCTGCTGAGCCAAGAGTTTGAATTTCTACAGAAAAGTTTTCTGCCATGGAAATTCTGCTGTGTGTACGGTGCGCCTGAATCCCATTAAAATCAATTGGTGACTGGTGCAACTGAAATTCCTGCCATGTGAAAGGTCCCTAATCCATAAACCAGAATTAAGAACAGCCCCCAAAAAAATCTCTCATTCTGAATAACCTGGCAATTGGATTAAATTGGAATTGTGTAATGCCCCTTCCTCCCTGTGGTGGCGCTGAAAGGAAATTGGACACTTACTGTCAGGCTTGGACACTTATTGGTGGGAAAGGCAGAAGTTGGGCTCCCTATTACAATCTTAATATAATCTGCAGACTCCCTGACATTTATTTCCATGCATTAGGAGAATGAGCTTCTTGTTCTGCCTCCTCAGCACCTGTGTCCATTTCTAGACTCAGCATAATGGAATTCTATAGTGCTGGGACTCACACTGGAGTTGGTGCTACAGTCATTTTTCATAAAAAAGAAAAAAGTATTGTAGCTACAATTTAAGTTTATTGTACTAAACTTGTAGCTCCTAGGATCGCCAGCTGGTCACCATAGGTCCGGATTTTAAAAACTCCAAGGTTTTGGGTCCCAAGAAGATGTCTCCCCCATTCGATTTGTACAAGTGATTTTTTTTAACCCAAAGGAGATTACACAGTACAGTCAAGTTCCCAACCTAAATTCTAAACACCACTAGGGATGTAACCTTCCTAAATACCTCCAACCAACTGAAAGGAGTTTGCTCTTTATTTCCTGGATTTGTAGGAATCTTAAATCTTGTTACACCTTAAAGGGGTACTCCACTGCCCCAGTGTTTGGAACATTTTGTTCCGAACGCTGGGTGCGGGCTGCGGGGTTTGTGATGTCACGGCCACGTCCTCTCAATGAAAGTTTATAGGAGGGGGCGCGTCAGCTGTAGTCACGAGGGGCATAGCCATGACATGACAATCCCCACAGCCCACACCCAAAACAAAACAAAATGTTCCAAACGCTGGGGCAGTGGAGTACCCCTTTAAGCCCTCCTCAGATTAACCCTTCAATTGCCCTCTCCTCTATATCAGTTCATGATAACTATTCAATGTCCAGGTTACATGAAATAACCATTGTTATGCTCCTTAGCTAATATACCTGTTGTGTTTTCTCCTTTAAGCGATTCCTGCTTTGAGACCTTGTGAAGATAAACAATTTCAATGTCAACCAGATGGGAATTGTATCCTGGAGTTATGGATCTGTGATGGGGAGAAGGACTGTGAAGATGGCAGCGATGAAAGAGGCTGCAACGGAACTCTGCGCCAATGTGATGTGAAGACGAAATTTGCTTGTAAAAACACAGGTAACTATATGACTGGGATATTTCAGCTTCATGATTTATCTAAAATGTATTTACTGAATGCTCGACATGTATATGGGATGCATGGGAATAATTGAGCAGAAAACCCATGAGTCATGAATATTCACTTTTTGTTATTGTAATAGATGAAATGTCCTGATGAGACATATGAGAGTGTCCTAGGATTGTTTCTTCATTT
This sequence comes from Hyla sarda, assembly GCF_029499605.1. Lineage (NCBI taxonomy): Eukaryota > Metazoa > Chordata > Amphibia > Anura > Hylidae > Hyla > Hyla sarda. The sequence goes on along the minus strand of NC_079196.1, from coordinate 26,286,807 downwards.
CCCACTCCACTCATTCTTTATAACATATTATATGTAAAGTACTGAACATTCTGTTGTTTTTGCTGAATTTTATGCAATGCTACTAATAACTATTCTTTTAGGGGCACTTCATACAAGTGTAATAGTGAGTGGCCAATCTACGCAGCCAAACTGCTGTTATAGGAGGAGCTCCAGATTATACAGCTAGATTGCTGTTATAGGGGAAGCTCCAGACTACACAGCCAGACTGCTGTTATAGGGGGAGCTCCAGACTACACAGCCAGATTGCTGTTATAGGGGGAGCTTCAGACTTCACATGCAAACACACCGTTATAGGAGGGTGGTCCAGACTTCACAAGCAAACTGCTGTTATAGGGGACACTCCAGACTTTGCATCTGGACTGCTGTTATAATGGCAGCTTAAGACAACCCAGCCAGACTGCTGTTATAGGGGAAGGTCCAGGCTACAAAGCTAGACTGCTGTTATAGGGGGCACTTGAAACTGTATTGCCAGACTGATGTTATAGGGGTAATTCCATACTACACAAACCACTGTTACAGGGAGCACTCAGAACTACACAGCCAGACTGATGTTATGAAGGGTAGCTCCAGACTACACAGCTAAACTGTCGTTTTAGGAGGCCCCTGTGACTGCATTTACATACTGATTAAAGGGGGCACTCCAGACTACACAGACTGCTGCTACAGGGAGGTTAAAGGATGCACAGCCAGATTGTTGTTATGGGGGCGCTCAAGACTGCACTGCTAGACTGTCGTTATAAGGTTGCTTCAGAGTACACACCCAGACTACTGAGCACTCCAGGTTACACAGACTGCTTTTACAGGGGTCACTCCAGACTTTAGTCCAACACTGCTGTTATAGGAAGCACTCCACACAACACAGTTTGCTTTTATAGGGGTGCTCCAGGCTAAATTGCACCACTGCAGTGAGAAGGATCACACCAGGCTACACAACTAGACTGTTTTATAGAGGGGGAGTCCAGACTACACAGTGAGATTGCATAGAAATACTCATGTCACCTTTCATAACAATAAGGTATAAACAATTAGTGATGAGTAATTTTGTTACTAATTTTCTTTTTAAACCAAATATTTGTAGTAAAAATATCATTTTAAATTCTCTTCAAAAAAGTTGCAGTAAAATTCCAAACAATAGATCTCAGTAAATTGCATCTTTAAGAGAATCAACAGGGTAGACATGTAGGAAGAGTACAGAACACATATGTTCACCCCAGTTATAGCTGACAAATGTCTGGCATGGCGGTAACCCTGTGTGGCCTTCCTCATTTCAATAGAAACAACTTTCTCTGAAATGTCACACTGTTAAGGCTGATTTTTTTATTGTTTCACCGCATGCATTAAGCAATCTGCATTGCTGTGCTATGGTACAGAACGACTACCATCTGGAACGCAAAACACCTGGGGCCCCCCAGGCACGTGCAGAGAGAGTGCTACATTTGCAGATCTCAGAAGAAAAATACCAAGAAAACAGGCATAAATTTTACCTGACAATTGCTTGGCTGCAACTGAAACAGCTGGCAATTCTTCCATAAAGTTGAAATATAATTGAGATGTATTTCCTCTTTAGTGATACTTAAAATAGAGTAAATAATTCAGGCTTTTCACAAAGAAAAAAAGCCAAGGTGCATCTTATAAATTCATTTAGGGCTTCTTTCTGGGAAGGTGCATTTTAACAATGAGGCATTGCAGGTGCAAGGAGAACATCTTAATATGTACTTATTCAATTTCCCTTTGTGTTTACTGATGAAAACAAATCTTCCGTCAAAGGCAACATTGTTGACTGCCGCTTGTAAGTTGTGAATAATTAACTAAACAACCAAGATTAAAATAGCTTTAGCGCAAGGCGAGCGCCACATATTGTGCCCTGCACCTTCCTACTAAAATCAGTATTCACATCGTCTGCTGCTCGCATATGGTTGGTAGTGTGCCAATCACAATGGCCATGAATCTACCTATGATTGGCTATACCATTAAATATGGGGATGTCTTACTTCTAAATGCATTCAGATTCCCAACTTAGATAAAGTAAGAGTTTATGTATACAGGGAAGGCAGAGGCAGCAATCACAGCTGGGCTGTGATACAAACGGGCAGAACAGGCCTTATTTTGGATAATGCCATGTCAATTAACTTCTTATGATACCCTCTTATCATGTACCATGTAGTGCCCATACAATTAAATCATATATATCAACAATTTTAATTACCCTAACATTTCCAAATAGCAGCCAATACATAAAGTTGTGTTCTATGCAATAACATTTTATAGGTTTGGAAACTAGTATGGGATCAGTGTGAGCAGGGCTATTTAGTACCCCCTTATTGTCCCCCAGTAATGACAGCTGACGATTCCATGATTATTACCCTAAATTAGGCGCACATAAGTCCCCCTGCCATGTAGGAAGACACTAATATTACAAAAGGCAAGGACCATGTTATCAATTTAGCATTTGGTCTAAAGAGCTTGGAATTACCTCTCTGAGACAGAGGCAGGTTATAATGGAGCCTTCCTTCACAGAGATTACTGTACATAGATTCATCATCACTTTCTCACGACAGCTTTAGAAAAACTATTTTTAAACAATCAGGACAATTCAGGATATATAGTGCCGCCCCCCTGCTTTAGACCCTCATCAGAACAACAGCACAGATAACATTGGGGGACCCTTCATGTTTGTAAATTATATATACAGTTATTTGGTTTTAATGGGAACTGTGTAATACTTCATTGCTCCTGTGGTGCCGCTGTTTGAAAATAAAACCCTTGCTCTTGGTTTACTGCCACAGATTAGTGCTAATGCAAGGAAGTCCCATCAATCAGACGCAGTGCGTCCATTTACCATGTAAAGTAAAATTACTTTTATTAGGATAATCAAGAAAGTCTGATAAACCAGCACCTACAGTATTTAAAAAAAATGCAATAGAATAGTCAAAGGCAGAAAGCTGGCCAAAGAAAAGCGATTCAGGAGATCCTCAAATCAAAATCAATTAATTAATTAATTACATAAATATTGAAATAAATAACAATTAAGGAAATCATCTTACTAAATATAGAGACATTTATTAATCAAACAAATAAATAAATAAACTATGAACAGTTGATGATCCAAAATGTCAGATGTGATGCCTCATGCCTCATTGATGTCTGAATGAAGGAATATGACTGCACACATACAGGAAATAGGAATTGTTTGTATTATTCTGAATTAGAATTCATCATTAATATATTTCTGTCATATCACAGCGGCTTCATTGAAATTGAAAACCATCTTATTTCTAAGGCAGGATACATGATTAGGAGTCACTAGTAGGGTCGTCCTGGTTAATAAGACCCTTTCTGTACTAGATAAACATTGCATTATTTCTATATGTCACCGGTCTCACTGGAGACCTGCTCCCATTCAGTCATGTGTATATCAGCATAGCGTGAGAGGAGTCATCTGGGGATGTGCGCGACAAGGCGGTGGAAACATGGCATATATTTTAGCTGTTTTACTTTTTTTTAGCTTTTTAGGGGAAGAAATTAAATCATTATAAAAGGCAATGTTTACAGTAAAGATGTGTGAATAGCAATGAATGATACTCTGGGCAACTCTTTATATATTCTACCAACCTTAGAAAACTGTAGAGTTTTTTTTGTGTGTGTGCTTCAGCCTTTAAAAAATAACTTTTTGTGCAAAAACTAAAGACTAAATTTTCCGCCAGTGTCAAACACAGAAACTTTATAAAAGCAGAAGAGTCAAAACAATGCAATAGTGTGTTCAAGAACAGAGGAAATTGGTACAAAAAGAAACAAGAAAATGGGGATGGGGACAAGGGTAGGGGTGGGAAGTGAGGGTGGTAAGAATAGAGGTCACAAATAATGTATATGGATACACAAGAAAAAAAAGTAAATGGGTATAGACAAATCATTTAGTACCATCATAATATGAGGCAGAGCAAGATGACTAAAGGATCCCAAAACAAGAACATGTGTGTACACCATGGTTATAAGTATTGAAGTTGAGCCATCTTACTTTCTGTTGGCTTTTCTTGTTGGGTGCCTTTACTGTAATGGTTGGCCATGTAGTTAACCAGAAGAAGATCCTGTAGGGGTCAAAGTTTCACAAGGCTGTTGGATATTGGAGTAGACATGAAATATGTCACCAGTGGTTCTGTCTTGAGTTGAGCGAGCCAAGGCCCCCATTCGCAGCTCGTCAAACTTTCAAACAATGCAAGGTATGGCTTGGGCAAACCTGCCAATGTCAGTGATGATCTGTGTTTGCAGCTGAGATGAGAGTGATATTTACAAGTTCATCGCTGGTCCGGACCTTTTCCTTTCCCCTAGTGACATCCTTGATGGGGCTACACAAGAAAAGACCTGGACCAGCGACAAGATGGTATTACAAGTCTATAAAGATGGCTGTATACTGTGTGCATCCTCTGCAAGGAGTTAACTAGCCCTAATTAACTCCTTCCTTGATGGGCCAGTGCAGAGCACTCAACCCATCAAGATATTGCAGTAAGCCAGCGCATTTGCCAGTTTACTGTGACAAAAGAGTTAAGTTGCGCAGAACCATTTCACTTCCGGTTGGCGGCAAACCAAATACTTTTGCAAGGCTCCCTCCACTATAGCTCTGAACAGTGTTCATTTGCCCCATGGATGGGGACATGTATTGTGCATACATTAAGTATCAGTTGTCATAGTAGATTAGATTTGTAGTAGATTTAGCAGACTGCTAAGGTTCAATATGCTACACCATGGAAACAGTTCCCATGGATTCAATTATTTACATATTACCTATTTTAAAGATTTAAACAGACAGAGGTCCATCACATACAACCTATAAACCTACTGTGTTGAAACCCTTATGAAGTAGATGCCAATTGCCCCATACTAGGAGATAAATTCCTTTCCAACCCCAAAGATGGGGAATAAATCCCTGAATCAACGTCCTACCTGAAGAAATCTACCAACACCACAATGTGTAACATTATAATTTCAAAGAAAGCATCTAGACCTCTCAAGTTAATCCAATGAACCTCATGGGAAATATCAATTTGTATCGGCCTCTTTTCTGTCAAGCTTCCTTATCACAAGAATATCTGAACCCTCAACAGATCACGGCAGAATCTTGAAGGATATAAGCAGCTTTAGTTTATTAACTTTTGCAGAAATCAAGTCACGTACAATAAACTCCTTACAGAACAATATCTGGATGCATGCCATATATGCACAACTGCTATGAGAAACAACCGCTCCTAATAAATTCCAATTGGTGTCATAGAAAAACATCTAATAATATAACACAACGCGTCTCCTGACAGAGATGAATTTGCCTTCATCGGAGTTTGTGCTTTATTTGATAATATATTGTATCTGCGCACACTTTTTATTTATGATTTTAACCCCAGCCATTTGAGAAAAATAAAATGTTTTCATTAAGGTTAAACAAAAGTACAAAATAAGAAAAAAAAAGGGGGGGGGGAACTACAAAAATTTTCTATGGTAAACTAATATATGGGGAGCAGGCAAGGTTGTTGTGAAAATAACATCACATTTTCTCTTGGATAGGGCCAATTTACCTGACACGAGCTTCTTCCTAAATCAGATATTAGGCTCATTGCCGGATGTATCTTGTTGATTGCCTACGAGTTCTAATCGAGATGTCAAGTGAGGGAGAGTTGGTGATTTTAAAGGATCGTTCCATTAAATGCATATATCTGCATAATAAATATATAGAATCCATCAGTCTCTGTAATTACCAGATGTCATGTGTAGTACGAAGCGTGTTTCAAAATCAATATGAGGTTTTACACAGTAGAGAACATGCATTAGAGGCCATGAGCACAGTACGTATTACAGTGGAAAAACTCCTGTCCAATGATAGTCTTAATGTATTAACATTCACAATACTGTACAAGGCACATGCTTGCAAATACATCAGAACCAATGGATAATTTATGTTTCTGTAATCTTACCAGTATAGGTTCCATTAATTAAATGAAAGGTTAACGCCGGTAAAAAAGAAATGTTTTCAAATCAACTGTTGCAGGAAGGTATACATATTTGTAAATTACTTCTATATAAAAATCTTAATCCTTTCAGCTGCTGTATGTTCCAGAGGAAGTTGTATAGTTCTTTCCAGTCTGACCACAGTGCTCTCTGCTGACACCTATGTCTATGTCAGGAACTGTCCAGAGCAGGAGAGGTTTTCTATTCTAGGATTCTAGGATTTTCTTCTACTCTGGACAGTTCCTTACATGGACAGAAATGTCAGCAGAGAGCAATGTGGTCAGACTGGAAAGAACTACACAACTCCCTCTGGAGCATACAGCATCTGATAAATCCGGAAAGGATTGATATTTTTAAATGGAAGTAATTAACAAACTTGTATAAATTTCTGATACCATTTGTTTTGAAAACATTTGTTTTCCACTTGTTTTCCAACAGAGTATCCCTTTAACCTGCTAACGACCATTGATGTCTATACTCGTCCATGTGCCATTAACAGAGTATGGCACGGGCTCTCGACTTGAGCCTGCATCATACCGGCTGGCCCCAAGCTGATTCCTGTAGCGGGGGGGCCGGCGTTAATAGCTGACATATGGCGATCGCCGTGGCTGGCTATTAACCCTTTAGATCGCCGCTGTCAAAACTGACAGCAGCATCTAAAGGTGCCTTTATCCCATCCCTGGTGGTCCAGTGGGGTGAATCCCCCCCCCCCCACAGCGCTATTGCAGGGGGGGGGTGATCCACTTCTGAGGCAGTTTGAGGGCTTTGTTCTCCTTCACTGCCGGCTCCAGCACTGAGAATGATAAAGGCTTTATCAATCGAGCGCAGAGCACACAGGTCAAAGTGGTTTTTATGGAACAACATTGATCTGTATGAGGAATCAAATGATTCCTCCTAAAAGTCTCTTTTTATTTATTATGTAAGTAGTGAGGGCTTCACGTCTACCTATATGACTTCACCTTGCGGATCAAGACTAATAAGAAAATTATAAAGGTGCCGTAAAACTTAGCATTTATTTATATAGCTAGATAAAATCCACCACAATAATAGTGCAGAAAATTATACAATCACCAAATCATAATTAAAGAAAATACGCAGAACCATTGTATCCTACTTATGCTGATCGCCTGGTATGTTTATGCGAACCATTCAAAATACATTCAGATTGTATTAAGTATGCATAGAGGTAACATGAAATTCACCCGACGCGTTTCTACCTGGTTAGGTTAGTAGTTGCTACATATACTGTTACGCCTAGCGCTCCGGGTCCCCGCTCCTCCCCGGAGCGCTCACGGCGTCTCTCTCCCTGCAGCGCCCCGGTCAGTCCCGCTGACCGGGAGCGCTGCACTGTCATGGCCGTTGGGGATGCGATTCGCACAGCGGGACGCGCCCGCTCGCGAATCGCATCCCAGGTCACTTACCCGTCCCGGTCCCCTGCTGTCATGTGCTGGCGCACGCGGCTCCGCTCTCTAGGGCGCGCGCGCGCCAGCTCTCTGAGACTTAAAGGGCCAGTGCACCAATGATTGGTGCCTGGCCCAATTAGCTTAATTGGCTTCCACCTGCTCCCAGACTATATCTGCTCACTGCCCCTGCACTCCCTTGCCGGATCTTGTTGCCTTGTGCCAGTGAAAGCGTTTAGTGTGTCCAAAGCCTGTGTTACCTGAACTTCTGCTATTCATCCTGACTACGAACCTTGCCGCCTGCCCCCGACCTTCTGCTATGTCTGACCTTGCCTCTGCCTAGTCCTTCTGTCCCACGCCTTCTCAGCAGTCAGCGAGGTTGAGCCGTTGCTAGTGGATACGACCTGGTTGCTACTGCCGCAGCAAGACCATCCCGCTTTGCGGCGGGCTCTGGTGAAAACCAGTAGCCTCTTAGAACCGGTCCACTAGCACGGTCCACGCCAATCCCTCGCTGACACAGCGGATCCACAACCCGTAAGCCGAATCGTGACAGTAGATCCGGCCATGGATCCCGCTGAGGTGCCGCTGCCAAGTCTCACTGACCTTCCCACGGTGGTCGCTCAGCAATCGCAGCAGATTGCCCAACAAGGACAGCAGCTGTCGCAGTTGACCGCCATGTTACAGCAACTTCTGCCTCTGCTACAGCAGCAACCATCTCCTCCGCCAGCTCCTGCACCTCCTCCGCAGCGAGTGGCCGCTCCTAGCCTCCGCTTGTCCCTGCCGGACAAATTTGATGGGGACTCTAGACTCTGCCGTGGATTTCTGTCTCAGTGTTCCCTGCATATGGAGATGTTGTCGGACTTGTTTCCTTCAGAACGGTCTAAGGTGGCGTTCGTAGTGAGCCTTCTTTCAGGAAAGGCCTTGTCTTGGGCCACACCGCTTTGGGACCGCAATGATCCTGCCACAGCCACAGTCCAGTCCTTCTTCGCTGAAATCCGGAGTGTCTTCGAGGAGCCAGCCCGAGCTTCTTCTGCCGAGACTGCCCTGTTGAACCTGGTCCAGGGTAATTCTTCAGTGGGCGAGTACGCCATCCAATTTCGTACTCTTGCTTCCGAGTTATCATGGAATAACGAGGCTCTCTGCGCGACCTTTAAAAAAGGCCTATCCAGTCGCATCAAGGATGTGCTGGCCGCACGAGAGATTCCTGCCAACCTGCAAGAACTCATCCATTTGGCTACCCGCATTGACATGCGTTTTTCTGAGCGACACCAAGAGCTCCGCCAGGAAAAAGACTTAGAACTCTGGGCACCTCTCCCACAGCATCCTTTGCAGTCTACGCCTGGGCCTCCCGCCGAGGAGGCCATGCAAGTGGATCGGTCTCGCCTGACCCAGGAAGAGAGGAATCGCCGTAGGGAAGAAAATCTCTGTCTGTACTGTGCCAGTACCGAGCATTTCTTGGTGGATTGCCCTATCCGTCCTCCACGTCTGGGAAACGCACGCACGCACCCAGCTCACGTGGGTGTGGCGTCTCTTGGTTCTAAGTCTGCTTCTCCACGTCTCACGGTTCTCCTTCAGCCAACTCCTCCCTCTCAGCCGTGGCCTGCTTGGACTCTGGTGCCTCCGGGAATTTTATTTTGGAGTCTTTTGTGAATAAATTCCGCATCCCGGTGACCCGTCTCGTCAAGCCGCTCTACATTTCCGCGGTCAATGGAGTCAGACTGGATTGCACTGTGCGTTACCGCACAGAACCCCTCCTGATGTGTATCGGACCCCATCGCGAAGTGATTGAGCTCTTCGTCCTACCCAACTGTACCTCTGAGGTCCTCCTCGGTCTGCCATGGCTCCGGCTTCATTCCCCCACCCTTGATTGGACCACCGGGGAGATCAAGAACTGGGACTCTGCCTGCCATAGGAAGTGCCTCTCCCCCCCTCCCAGTCCCGTCAGGCAAGCCTCAGTGCCTCCTCATGGCCCCCGTCCTGGTGACACACTGCCCCGTGCCAGGCTTCGCCCTCTGCCCTCCCTCCCCATTCCCACTCCTGCTGTACTGCCTGCCGTTGAGGAAACCCTCCATTCTTTCCCGGTGTCCTCATCCCAGGGGAGGCAGTTACCGGACAAAAAAAAGGGGAGACCTAAGGGGGGGGGGTACTGTTACGCCTAGCGCTCCGGGTCCCCGCTCCTCCCCGGAGCGCTCACGGCGTCTCTCTCCCTGCAGCGCCCCGGTCAGTCCCGCTGACCGGGAACGCTGCACTGTCATGGCCGTTGGGGATGCGATTCGCACAGCGGGACGCGCCCGCTCGCGAATCGCATCCCAGGTCACTTACCCGTCCCGGTCCCCTGCTGTCATGTGCTGGCGCGCGCGGCTCCGCTCTCTAGGGCGCGCGCGCGCCAGCTCTCTGAGACTTAAAGGGCCAGTGCACCAATGATTGGTGCCTGGCCCAATTAGCTTAATTGGCTTCCACCTGCTCCCAGACTATATCTGCTCACTGCCCCTGCACTCCCTTGCCGGATCTTGTTGCCTTGTGCCAGTGAAAGCGTTTAGTGTGTCCAAAGCCTGTGTTACCTGAACTTCTGCTATCCATCCTGACTACGAACCTTGCCGCCTGCCCCCGACCTTCTGCTACGTCTGACCTTGCCTCTGCCTAGTCCTTCTGTCCCACGCCTTCTCAGCAGTCAGCGAGGTTGAGCCGTTGCTAGTGGATACGACCTGGTTGCTACTGCCGCAGCAAGACCATCCCGCTTTGCGGCGGGCTCTGGTGAAAACCAGTAGCCTCTTAGAACCGGTCCACTAGCACGGTCCACGCCAATCCCTCGCTGACACAGCGGATCCACAACCCGTAAGCCGAATCGTGACATATACAAACAGGCTTCCTCAGGGGTTACAAAACACAAAGGGTTAATTATCCATATATAGAAATATTATGAATGGTCACAAATTTAAATGACCATAGATTATTAAACATCTTACATATGTATATAGTATCGGGAACTGAATTATACCATACTATATATTATATACTAGCAGAACCCCAAGAGGTCACCCTAACACAATAATAAAGTCCAACAGAGATAACATATCACGTTATAGGAGCTGGTTCTGGGGACAGGACCAGGAGCTTATAGTACTTGCAATACACAAGGGCAGAAAAAACACAAGACAAAAATAAAGATATTCCCATAATCTAACAATAAGCATTAGTTAGTTATGTGCACATAGTGTATATACCAATTATGCACATGCCAACCATGTCTATACGGACCTCCATCTACACTGATAGTGGGGTGTTGGGGGAGTAGCAGGGCCCTATGGGTCTACCAAACCCTATTAGTCCCTATAAAAAACCCTATATCTAGACGGCAGTACGGGCGGTACCGTAATACTGGAACCTCCTATAAAGACCTGTTGTGCCCTAGGTATGGGTGGTACTAGACCAGTCGGTCAGCTACAACCGTCCCTAACCGGCCACCCATAAGGGGAAGGCGGTCTGTAATGGAGTTGATTTATACTAACTGGGAAAAATGAAATTAGAGTGTGTTTATACTAAGGCATTGGTTTTACAAAAATGGAGCAAAGGACAACTGCTCATTCAATCCTCCTGGGGACATGGATTTTAACTTAAAGATCCACCTTGTTTCCCGTTGCAGGAGGACCTTGTCCAAGTTACCCCCTCGTGGTGATGGTTTGATTTGTTCCAATCCCACGAAGGATAGGCACTTATGATCACCCTGATGTATTGTATTAATATGGATGGAAATCGGGGTGTCCCTCTTATGCCTTATGTCGCCCAAATGTTCCAAGACCCTGCGTCTGAATTATTACCAACATATTTGGCCTCGCATTGACAAAGGGCTAGATACACTATTGCCTTAGAACTACAATTTATAAAGCTCCTGATCCCATGCCTCAAGCCAGTATCCACGTCCAGTACAAACTTTGTCCTTTGTATACTCGGGCAAGCTTTACAATGCCCACAGAGATAACACCCAGGAGAGGAATGTTGGTCTAGCCAGGTCTGGTTAGATTGTGCTGGTAAATGAGAATGCACCAGACTGTCCCCTAGGCTTCTCCCTCTCCGGAAAGTAATTTCAGGGCGTTCACCCACTATCTCAGATAAATCTGGATCTAACTGAATGATGTTCCAGTATTGATCGATAATTTCCCTCACACGTTTAGATTGGACATCAAATGTCCCAATAATTCTGAGAGATTGTTTAGTCTCAGTTTTCGCCCTAGGGACGAGCAATTGTGCTCTGTGCTGTTCAAGGGCAAAACGATAAGCAGATCTTAAGGTATAATCAGGATAGCCTCGTTCTAAAAACGTTGGTTGCAGTGTCCTTCCTGTATACCGATGTCTGTAGTCCACCTACACTGTCTTTACGAATATAGACATCCAGGAATGCAAGACCCTCTTGCTGGATCTCAAATGTAAAAGATAGTCTCAAGTCGTTAATATTCAGCACCACCAGCCCAGGGTGAGATTGGCAAATGATGGGGCGCATGGGCTCCCCATCACCGTCCCCCTGAGCTCGTGGAAGTACCGCCCCTCAACGAGAAAAAAATTATGAGTCAAAATAAATGACAAAAGATCCAGTACAAATTTGTTGTGGGCGTAATGGTAAATCCCCCTAGATGTGAGAAAATAAGAGACCGCATGAAGGCCAACTTTGTGCGGGATCGAAGAATACAAGGCCACCACGTCAATCGAGGCCAACCAGGTACCTTCTTCAATAGTAAGACCCTCTAGTTTACTCAGGAGGTCCAAAGTATCGCGTGTGTAGGACGGCAATGAGTGAACGAATTCCCTGAGCACTTTATCCACGTAGATACTTATGTTTTCCCCGAGACTTCCGATACCAGCCACAATGGGTCGACCCTTCAGTGGTGAGAAACCCTTGTGTATTTTATGAAGGGCATAAAAAGGTAGGCGTAATGGGAGTCTCGGGCAACAAGAATTCATATTCTTCATCAGAAATAAGTCTATTGGACCTTGCTTGACTAGTAGTTCTTTCAGTTCTTGAAGGTAACCCTGCGTAGGGTTACTAGATAATTTTTCATAGGTATGTTCATCATCCAAAAGTCGCCTACACATTGAAACGTACAGGCTTCTATCTAAAAGGACCACATTTCCTCCTTTGTCCGAGGACTTGATGACGAGGTTGTCCCTCATCTCTTGCTCCCTTAAGGCCGCCTTTTCTTGGCGACTAAGATTATTTTCCCTAAAGGGTATGGAGCCAGATATGGACAAAAAATCCATTGTCACCAAGTCCACAAAGACATCAATACACGAAATATCGCCAACAGGTGGACGTGGACAGATCAACACGTACTAATAATAGGGGAATTACAAGGAATTACTCTAATCGACCCCCTCCCCCACCTCCCCAACATTACTATCCATCTAATCCCCAATCATGGGGCAACCGTGGGGATACAAATGTTCCCCAAAATCATACATCCACATCCTCCTCTTCATCTCAGTCTTTTTTAGGCAATCAACAGGGCCAATATCAACTGTGATACCGCCCAGAAAGTGGCCGATATCCGGCCTAAACACTGAGGATAAGGGGCAAGTTATCAATCTCTCGTCATAATCTTACAATATCCAAATTGGAACTTCTAAAGAAAGGTTTTCTCATTTATCCTCACCATGCAATTTGATCTTTTCACCTGGACTAAAGATATACATCTTTATGCTAGAAAACTGAGGTGGCATAAGTTTCACAAGTTGCGTGAAAGGATAGAAGCTAGACTGTACAAGACTTACAGACTACAAGACAACTGATGTCTCTCTTGGAGGACAACGAGAGGATAGTTGGCGAGGGCCCATACACTGATTGCAAACTACCTAATCGCTCTTTCCCACCAGTTAACTATATTTCGTGTATTGATGTCTTTGTGGACTTGGTGACGAGGGATTTTTTGTCCATATCTGGCTCCCTACCCTTTAGGGAAAATAATCTTAGTCGCCAAGAAAAGGCGGCCTTAAGGGAGCTAGAGATGAGGGACAACCTTGTCATGAAGTCCTCGGACAAAGGAGGAAACGTGGTCCTTTTAGATAGAAACCTGTACGTTTCAATGTGTAGGCGACTTTTGGATGATGAACATACCTATGAAAAATTATCTAGTAATCCTACGCAGGGTTACCTTCGAGAACTGAAAGAACTACTCAGTCAAGCAAGGTCCAATAAACTAATTTCAGATGAAGAATATGAATTCTTGTTGCCCGAGACTCCCGTTACGCCTACCTTTTATGCACTTCCTAAAATACACAAGGGTTTCTCACCACTGAAGGGTCGACCCATTGTGACTGGTATCGGGCAAAACAAAGGTTTTTTTACGTGGATAAAGTTCTCAGGGAATTCGTTCACTCATTGCCGTCCTACACACGCGATACTTTGGACCTCCTGAGTAAACTAGAGGGTCTTACTATAGAAGAAGGTACCTGGTTGGCCTCGATTGACGTGAAGGCCTTGTATTCTTCGATCCCGTACGAAGTTGGCCTTCATACGGTCTCTCATTTTCTCACATCTAGGGGGATTTACCATCACGCTCACAACAAATTTGTACTGGATCTTTTGTCAATTATTTTGACTCATAATTTTTTTCTCTTTGAGGGTGGCACTTCCACCAGCTCAAGGGGACGGTGATGGGGAGCCCATGCGCCCCATTGTACGACAATCTCACCCTGGGCTGGTGGGAGGCGACCACCGCCTTCTCAGACGAACGGGAACATCTATCTATTTTATGGACTGGCTTCAAGTCACAATTTGAGGAGTACCTTCGGGTGCTGAATATTAACGACTTGGGACTATCTTTTACATTTGAGATCCAGCAAGAGGGTCTGGCATTCCTGGATGTCTCTATTCGTAAAGCCAGTGTAGGTGGACTACAGACATCGGTATACAGGAAGGACACTGCAACCAACTGTCTCCTGAGATGGGAGAGCTGCCACCCGGTCCCCCTTAAACGGGGGATACCGAGGGGGCAGTATCTCGTCTCAGGAGGAATTGCTCAGTCAGGGCATAATTTAAGAGACAGGCAAAAGATCTCCACACCAGATTTTTAGAACGAGGCTATCCTGATTATATCTTAAGATCTGCTTATCGTTTTGCCCTTGAACAGGACAGAACACAATTGCTCGTCCCTAGGGCGAAAACTGAGACAAAACAATCTCTCAGAATTATTGGGACATTTGATGTCCAATCTAAATGTGTGAGGGAAATTATCGATCAATACTGGAACATCCTTCAGTTAGATCCAGATTTGTCTGAGGTAGTGGGTGAACGCCCTGAAATTACTTTCCGGAGAGGGAGAAGCCTAGGGGACAATCTGGTGCATTCTCATTTACCAGCACAATCTAACCAGACCTGGCTAGACCAACATTCCTCTCCTGGGTGTTATCGCTGTGGGCATTGTAAAGCTTGCCCGAGCATACAAAGGACAAAGTTTGTACTGGACGTGGATACTGGCTTGAGGCATGGGATCAGGAGCTTTATAAATTGTAGTTCTAAGGCAATAGTGTATCTAGCCCTTTGTCAATGCGGGGCCAAATATGATGGTAAGACCCTGCGGGAATTCAGACGCAGGGTCTTGGAACATTTGGGTGACATAAGGCATAAGAGGGACACCCAGATTTCCATCCATATTAATACAATACATCAGGGTGATCATAAGTGCCTATCCTTCGTGGGATTGGAACAAATCAAACCATCACCACTTGGGGGTAACTTGGACAAGGTCCTCCTGCAACGGGAAACGAGGTGGATCTTTAAGTTAAAATCCATGTCCCCAGGAGGATTGAATGAGCAGTTGTCCTTTGCTCCATTTTTTATAAACACACTCTAATTAAAATTTTCCCAGTTAGTATATATCAACTCCATTACGGACTGCCTTCCCCTTACGGGTGGCATGATAGGTAGTTAGGGATGGTTGTAGCTAACCGACTGGTCTAGTACCACCCATATCTAGGGCACAACAGGTCTTTATAGGAGGTTCCAGTATTACGGTACAGCCCTCATCAGGGCGTCCATGCCGTCTAGGTATAGGTTTTTTATAGGGACTAATAGGGTTTGGTAGACCCATAGGGTCCTGCTACTCCCCCAACACCCCACATTGTAGATGGAGGTCCGTATAGACATGGTTGGCATGTGCATAATTGGTATATACACTATGTGCACATAACTAACTAATGCTTATTGTTAGATTATGGGAATATCTTTATTTTTGTCTTGTGTTTTTTCTGCCCTTGTGTACTGCAAGTACTATAAGCTCCTGGTCCTGTCCCCAGAACCAGCTCCTATAACATGATATGTTATCTCTGTTGGACTTTATTATTGTGTTAGCGTGACCCCTTGGGGTCCTGCTTGTATATAATATATAGTATGGTATAATTCAGTTCCCGATACTATATACATATGCAAGATGTTTTAAACATTGTTCATGTCCGGCTGTGACACTGTAGTTAAATCCTATTATTTTTATAGATAATAATCGCCATTGAATATAGTTTCTCTAGTTATACATTGTTCCTGCACTTTCCTCTCATATAAGCCAGCCTTATGTAATTTGTTATTGGTTGTAACCAGCGATCCCCGTCAACATTCGGCAATGTCCGGAGCTTTTCGGCTCCGGGAGTAGAGTCATGCCCATGTACAGCGTCACAAGGGTGGTGCTCATGTGACGGGTCCTGGAAGTGCTGGATTACAAAAAGACGCCAGCGTGCATACAGGGCGCGTGTATCCCGGCAGACAGACAGGTCTCCTGCTACTGCAGGATTTGCATGATTGTCCGCATCGAACACTGTAAGTACAAGCCCTCTCTATGATGTTTTGCTTTTATAAATGAGTGAGGCTTTTCTATGTGTCAGTTGTCTATAATCAAGATGTGTCCTGGTCTGTTTTTAGGCAGCTCAGGTCTGGCCTTCTATAGTTCACTGTGAGTATATCCACCATTAATCCTTTTGATGAAGATAGGGTAAGCTCTTTCCTTTCTTTATGATGTATACTTAGCATCTGTATTTGTTTTTTTTCAGGGTATCTGGTACATCTATTTACAGTACAGTGGACCTGGAATTGTTCATATATGAGGCAATTTTGAGACATTCCCGTGTAACCATTGGTATTATTCCAGAGTGGGTTTATCATTGCCCACAGGGAAAATGTCTTATATTTGATCGATCTTTTATCAATTATCTGTTTTGCTCCACTTGGAGCTGCCTAGAGCTGCAATGTTGTGCTAAATAATCTATGGTCATTTAAGTTTGTGACCATTCATAATATTTCTGTATATGGATAATTAACCCTTTGTGTTTTGTAACCCCTGAGGAAGCCTGGTTGTATATGTAGCAACTACTAACCTAACCAGGCAGAAACGCGTCGGGTGAATTTAGGGTTACCTCTATGCATACTTAATACAATCTGAATGTATTTTGAATCGTATAAACATACCAGGCAATCAGCATAAGTGGTATACATTTGGTTCTATGTATTCTCTTTAATTATGGTTTGGTGATAGTATCATTTTCTGCACTATTATTGTGGTGGATTTTATCTAGCTATATAAATAAATGCTAAGTTTTATGGCACCTTTATAATTTTCTTATTACTCCTAAAAGTCCCCTAAGGGGACTAAAAGTGTAAAAAAAAAAAAAAGTTTAAATCTCCTCCCTTTTTCCAAACTCCATATAAAAAATATATAAACATAATAAAAAGAAACATATGTGATATTGCCTTGTGTGTACATGTCCAAACTATAAAAATATATCTTTAATTAAACCACACGGCCAATGGCATACGAGCAAAAAATTCCAAAATAGCATGTTTTTGGTCACTTTTTATACCATAAAAAACGATAAAAGAGTTCAAACAAAACAAAAATGGTACCGATAAAAACTTCAGATCACAGCACAAAATATGAGCCCTGTTACAGTCCCGTACACAAAAAACTAAAAAGTTATAGGGGTCAGAATAGGACAATTTAAAATGTATTAATTTTTGTGCATGTAGTTATGATTTTTTCCAGAAGTACGAAAAAATCAAACCTATATAAGTAGGCTATCAATTTAATAGTATGGACTTACAGAATAAAGATAAGGTGTAATTTAACCGAAAAAGGTACTGCCTAGAAACGGAAGCACCCAAAATGTACAAAATGGCGTTTTTTTCTTCAATTTTGTGGTTCAATTATTTTTTTGATCTCATTACAAAGTAGAATTGGTGACGCAAAAAAAAAAGCCCTTATATGTTTTTTAGGTGCAAAATTTAAAGTGCAAAAACAGAAAAATGCTTGGTCCTTAAGGAGTTAAGACTTAGAGTAGTAGAGTAGATCATAGTAGTAGAGTAGATATTTTTTTTAAAAAATCATGTAAGACCTTACTCATAGCTGCCATGTATGTAAGATTCTTATTTTGTCATTGCTAAACAACATGATAATATTATTATCACTAATAAGAAAATAATAATTATTTAGTAAAAATTAAATACAAAACTTGGGGTAAGTGAGAATGAAAAGGGAGATCTTGTGTAAAACTCAATTTTTAAATACCTTATGACTAGACATGAATCAATCGATTAAGCACAATTTGAATTGGGTCCATAGTTTGGTCCAAATTTTGTTAAAACCTAAAGGTTGTGTGCTTTGCTCAGGATTCATTTTATCCCTGCTCCTGTACACTGAATAGACCAGTGGTAAGTGGTGATGCTCTAAGCATTCCATCTTTCGCTAATACATTTACTGGGCCAGATACTCTGCGCCAAGCCCAGCCACTCAGTGTACTGTACAGAAGCAGTGACTACTTTTAATAGGAGTCCCTGCTCCTCTACATTCTTTGCATGGGCAAATGTAGGACTATTGGGACACTTCTAAATCCAATCTAGGATCCAAATTCAAAACAAATGCTACAGTCTGATTCTCCAAATTGAATTCAAAGCAAATCTTGGAAGATTCACAGATCTCTTTGACTTTATGATAAAAAAAAACATAAAACAAAGCTATAAAATGTTACTGAAGAAGGCAAATGAGCAAAGGCATTATAGACATTTTCTTTGCAGATTCCATAAGGCATTCTAAAGTTGTAACACAGTATTTTTGTCAGTATTTGCTCAGTAATTTTTAGCCAAAACCAGAAGTGGGTCCAAAACACAGAAAAAGGGGCAAATCTTTCCATTAGAGTTTTTCTTTGTACCAGTGTCACCAGTTTGTTTTGGCAAAAAAAAAAATGATCAAAATGCTATGTGTGAAAGGAAATTCAGGATGGATTCCACTTACGGCAGCTCCCTCCACAATTGGCACTTTGCCACAGACAGCTTATGCTGTCACGTTTACTACAGTGCAGTCGTAACTTCTCCAGGGGATTTCTCTGGAAGATTGAACATGAATCTCCCAATTCCACTACAAAAGTTCTATTATGGAACTTCTATTGTGTGAACTGAGCAGCAGAACCCTATTAAGATCAATTGGATTTTGCTACAAGGAGGTTACTTGCAGAATTTTCTCATGGAAATGTAACAGTGGGAACAGGCCCTTATGCTCATAAATACGCACCAAGTTTTGGTGTGATACATTTTAGGCTGTGTGAATCCATTTTCTGTGGGCCCCCTTTGTCTTCATTAATATTGTGTCACTAAGGCATTGGATCAAACAATTTAATTGAGATTCAGTGGCCAACCAACCATGATCAAATAATGAATGTTATTATTATAAACAATTGCATTGTTTTAAAATCTGATATCTATTATATCAGGGCTCTAGTGGTCTGTGGGGGCCTATAACCTTTAATGCTTAGGGGTCAGTATATTTTCTAGGGTCTATTAAAATTTAGTTGCTTTACTGTCAGTACTTGCCCAAAAGTTATAAAAATATTTTCAGAAGACCCATGGGCCAAAAACGGTCTGCTGCTACCCAAAGAGTTATACTATCAACTATATTAAAGGGGTACTCTATTGCCCCAGTGTTCAGAACATTTTGTTCCAAATGCTGGGTGCGAGATGCTGGGGTCGGGACGTCACGCCACGCCCTATCAATGCCCCCTCCCATTGACTTGCATTGAGGCGGCATGGCGTGACATCATGAGGAACAATGCCTTGATGTCATCATGACCCCCGCAGCCCGCGGAACAAAATGTTCAGAACGTTTGGGCAGTGGAGTATCCCTTTAAGTCCATTTCCCAAATGTATATTGTTTCTGTGCTGGACTTAAATGTGAAGCAGACCACACTTATTAATTTTGCACAGATACGGTTTATGTTTTGGAAGTGGATTAAACATAGTAATTTTAGTTACAAATGTTCAGTCCAGTAAACTCAGGGGGTCCACCAGAAGTGTGTTGGCATACCTTTTTGACAGGTTGCTAAAGTACAGTGAACCGGTGACGTATGGGAAAAATTAGACATTAATGGCTTCTTATCTTCTTTTTGACTTTTTGACAATAAGTGAGTTTCAAAATTTCAAATGCAAATGAATAATTCACTTCTAGAATATTTAATATTGTAGATTTTTAAGAATGCTAATTTTATTCTTATAAAGATTATTTAATTTAAAAAAAGAAAAAAAAAGCTCATTAGGTTGTCAGTCGCCGAAACAGAGTTTCCTTTAGGAATATTCTCAGTGGGCAGTTTAGAGACAATTAGAAAAGTGAATATTCATGTAAGTGGCTGCACAAGTCAGTCAGTGTGATCGCTGAATTGTTCGTCTAGCTGAGGGCTTGCTATATATCTGTACGCCGGAGCCTACAAGTCTTCTTATTATGAGGAGATATCACTCTCTGCTTCACAACACGCTGATATCATTTAGAAAGCTTTTCCGAAGAGTGTGCTCTGTGTATAGACTAATTGTGTCTCCAACTTCTCCTTTACAACTCGTCTCTGTCCCAGGTGACTTTCTAGGCAATTGACCTGACACAATATACAAGCCAAAACCGCCTTTACAAACTCACTGAAGCAGCAATTGGAGAGAAATCAATTTCTTGTTTTCTGGTTCTTCGGAACTTTGTGTTAAGTCATACAAGCATCAGTTCTTACTTCTTTTTTATTTGCGCTAACTGTAGGAGCAAAATACTTTTTTTCCAGAGAAATATACAAGATTTATGTAGGGATTATGATTATTATTTACATTTTTATTAGTAGTAGTAATATACTAGAGTTGAGCAAACTTACAGTAAATTGGCTCATAAAGAACCTCACAGTTTGGCCATTGATGCCTTATTTATTCTGCATAAATAAGTTTAGCTTTGCAATGGCTCTGGTTGCCCGGAAAAGTCTGGTAGACAGTCTTAGGTCTCCTAGGACTGTATCCACCTTTTCCAGGCAACCACGAGGTTCCTTATGAGACAATTTACTCTAAGTTTGCTTGACTCTATAATATACCTATGCAAATTCTATTTGCACAGTAGATACAGTTATATTGCTAACTGGCAACTAAAATGCTGGCAAAAAATGTTATCTGCAATAGAGACAATTTCAGAATATTCTATACATATGGGAAGTATAGATATAGGGGTTATATGCAGATGTGTCCTCCCTTACTTTTCCTTAAATTTAGCTAAGAATTAAATATTTTTATGACACAAATACAATGGCCCTGAGTTATTATGGTAAACCTGACCTGTTTTTTCGGGTTACGTGCCAAAATGTAGTGCAGTGCGCATCTGCATCAGAATTTGCAACCATTTTTTTTTTTTTTTTTACATCCTAACCAACTCTTTTTACTTAGAAAACCCAAAAAGGGGAGTGGTTGCTAAGGAATGGGGGGTGGCAGCCAAAAAGGGGAGTGGCCCCGACAGAAAATAAAATGAATCCTAACATATTTACTAATGTTTCCACAGAAAATATGGTGGATTTGAGCTCTGGAAAACCCAACATCTTAGAGCAGTTGAAAAAAAAAAAACATAGGGAAAAGTACAAAACTTGTTTGGTGTTTTTTTCTTGCGTTTTTTCTGCCGTTTTTTTTTGCCTTTGAGTGGAAATTGCATTTTTGGCCTCTTTGATGTTTTTTCAAAGTTTCTTGGGTACCAAAAAAAAAGAAGAAGAAAAAAAAAAGGATGCAGTAGGGATGGAAAAAATTTATTTAACACAATTTATATTTTTTATAACAACATTTTTATAAATGTTTAAACAAGGATCAATTTATGTGATTGGGCATGGAACTAAAAATGTAGCCGACAATAATAAAAGGGTCGAAAGGGGACATTTAAATGTAAAAATACTATAATTTTTTTTATAAATTTTGTTACACTTATTAGTAATGTCTGTTTTTTTAGGTAGTACTACTACTCCCAGCATGGAACATACTGTTCCATGATGGGAGTAGTAGCACCTGTGCTAATAGACAGATCGCCCCGGTAGTCACTTCTAACACCCATTGCGATCCTTCTATATAATGTATAGATGTGGCCGGCTGCTCTTCTCTGGTCCCCTGCACTGCTGTATATGTACACCTTTTCATATTTCCCTCAGAGAACTGTGATTGGCCGGATTTTTCCAGCCAATCACAACTCTGGGGGAAATATGAATAGGTGAATATATATATACGGCAGTGTAGGGGACCAGAGAAGAGCAGCCGGCTGCCCGCCCGCATCTATATATTATATAGGAGGATTGCAACAGGTGTCAGTCCGTTCCATGCTGGGAGTAGTAGTACCTAAAAAATTTAAACAAATTAAGAAAAAAAGGGAAATAAGTTAAAAACACACACACACTTTATTCAGCAGATTATTAAAATACATTATTAATAAAAAAAGTTTAATAAAATTAATTGTAACAAATATATTTTTTTACATTTAAATGGCCCCTTTCTAAATTTTTATTATTGTTGACTACATTTTTATTTTCCTGGGAATTAACAAGTCATTTATTTCTGGTAAAATTATAAGTTGTTAGTGTGACTTTCACTGGCGGCAGAATAAATACGAGGACCCCAAATATCACATAGATTTGGAGTCAGTGGTCTCAAACTGTGGCCCCCTCAGATGTTGCAAAACCCCAAACCCCTTGCTGGGTGTCCAGGCATGCTGGGAGTTGAAGTCTTGCAAGATCTGGAAGGCCACAGCCCGAGACCACCGCTCTGGATTATGTATGAAGTGCTGCAGAGCACATTTCTAAAACACTAATGTGGATTTTTTTTATTCTTTTCCCCTTCATATTTGTTTTTAATACAGATTATCAAAACAGGAATTGGGCGGGGAGTTTTGCTAGTTAATACACGGCTGTATGTCGCTTTAACTAGTCAGCTGGAAGAGGAGTTGAACATTTTTATTCTGTTTTATACTGTAGAGATGTTAATTCCAACACTTTCCAATCTCCAATAAATATTGCTCCAGAGGATAATATATCTCACATACCGCCCAGTTCAAATATGGGTTACACAAGGTATTTTACTTTCTCATATATATAGCTTCAAGTCAAGTATACAGACCAGTGGGTGGAGATAATTTTACTTATTTGAGCAGCTCCCAGCTTTTAAGTGTCTATTAAACAACACTGCTATAAAACTCCACCATCCGCAGCAGGGATTCTTCACAGAAGGTATAACATTTTATTTAACTGTGTGCATTTTTTTTAACCTTCTGTTTCCCAATAGCTCCCAGCAAACAATTCCCAGATACAGGCTCTCCACCAGTTAGTATATCACACGCCACAGGTGTATCTCCTACTACTGGGTGACTTCTCAAGTCCTATCTTTTCAAATTTATATACTGTACAGGCGTTGAATCCAAACACTTTTTAGCGTAAGATATTGCTACCCAGACACTCCACACGTCACATTAAGGGATTATTTTTTTTTTTAATAATATACATTTTTCCTTAGTTTAACCTTCTGTGACCCAGCAACTCCACCAAACATTTTTTCCCCCACCTTTTATTTACAGACTCTCCAGTAGATAGTATATCACACACCACCAATATATCAACTGCTGTTGGATAATTCATCAGACTCTGCCCATTCAAATTCCAGTCTGGGCTACACAGTGTATTTCATATGCTCCTATAGAGCTAAATATCAAGTAAGCAGGTCAATAAATGAGAAGACAGTTTAACTTGTTTAGGGATATACTGTGCAAACATTCAATTCTGACTCTTTTAAGCAACCATTGTATATCACTACTGCAAACAGTCCACATTTAGGAGTTTTTCCATAAGCTCCATTCAAACAACTACTGAGCTCTGCACATTCAGATTCCAAAGAAGCAAGTCTGGAAAGCACAAGGTGCCTTTAAATATTCATATATAGCTGCTTAACAAGTGGGAAATATCAGAGGGCATATCAACACTATGGGGTGTATTATCCCCATTCACAGCTTAACCTTCTTCCGTCAGTGCTTTCCCCCCCAGAGCCTCCCACACTCCGGGGCTTCCACGTCAGTTCAAACCCCCCGCCACCTGACTCTTGCTCCACAGCTCTGCCCCTCCACCTCTTCCAGCAGCTCCAGCTTCAGCTCCGATTCCGGCCCAAGTTCTGGCACCCGCTCCCACTCCAGTCCTCTCTTGTGTGCATCCGTCATCGCCACCGGGACTGTGAAGTTGTTCCCCCCGGCGGTCGCAGCCTCCTCGGGCTTACTGCCCGCAACGGACCGGCCCCATCAGCTCCAGACAAGCCAGCAGGTTAGCAGCATGATGGCATGGAGGAGAGGAGGAGCCTCCTAGCCTCTCCTCATGACGTCACTTCCCCACCAAGACTATGGGTGTTGGCTACATTTTTAGTTCCCTGTCCGCCACACATAAATTGATCCCTGTTTTAAAATGTATTAAAATTTCATTTTATATATATATATATATATATATATATATATATATATATACAGCAACAGGAGAATACAGCAGCACACTGCTAGCACAAAGATAGCCAACTTGGAGGTAGCCATTCCCCCGTATGTGTAATACAACCAAAGGATAAATTGGCCAGCACTATTGATCCAAACTATTGTAAAAACCTGGCTTGCAGGTGCAAGCTGCTGGGCTAAATATACAGCAACAGGAGAATACAGCAGCACACTGCTAGCAAAAAAGATATAGATGAAACATGAGTATATAGATAAAACATGAGTATATAGATAGAACATGAAAAGCTATACAGCTGTAATGCAATAAATGAAGATATGAAACTATGAAAATATGAGGTACTTAGCTTGCAAATTTGGCACCAAATAGCGTGGACCGTCCCACCACGGTAAGGTGACCTCATTCTGGGACGGACCCTTCACTGTGTACATGCCTCTGTGTGAACAGCACAGCAGGCATGCAAGGTTTGAAACATCCAAGGTACCTTATAAACACCTAATAGAGGTGGGTGGGGTGCAGGAGCCAACATGGAGGTAGCCACTCCCCCGTATGTGTAATACAACCAAAGGATAAATTGGTCAGCACTATTGATCCAAGCTATTGTAAAAACATGGCTTGCAGGTGCAAGCTGCTGGCCTAAATATACAGCAACAGGAGAATACAGCAGCACACTGCTATATACTCATGTTTCATCTATATCTTTGTGCTAGCAGTGTGCTGCTGTATTCTCCTGTTGCTGTATATTTAGCCCAGCAGCCTGCACCTGTAAGCCAGGTTTTTACAATAATTTGGATCAATAGTGCTGGCCAATTTATCCTTTGGTTGTATTAAGAGTAAAAAATGCCAAAAGGATTTTTAAAAATGCCAAACTGAAAAAAACAAAGTGGAAAAAGAATTATGCGATTTCTCATGGATTTAAAGCTAACATCTGGCCACAGTGTTTTTTCAATGAAAAAACGGCATGGGGGCAGTTTTGGTGTTATTTTGGGGAAAAAACACAAAAAAAAGTAAAAACTTAGCCTGCAATTCAAATCATAACCACTGAGTGATCACATGTAGATGCATACAGAATAAACATCTCCTGACAGAGTATTGCAAAATCATGTTTTTTTTCAAGCTAGTCATCTCATGAAATACATTTTAGTATATTTGAGCCAAGAGGAAAGGTAAGAAAGAACACATCTATACTTCTACCTGAATAAAAAAAATCATAGCTGACATAACTTACTCTGGACATGATATGTTCACACAGCCAACAGATATACAATCACTTAATCACATGTATAGTACACTGCAATATTATGAAAAATGAAAACAAAGAAAACCCAGCTCGGCAACGTTACTTTAAAACCTTGGAAAGGTGTTCCAGATCCGACATGAACAAACAGGATAATGGACTGGAAATGAAATCTGAAATAAATGTCAAAGGTTTTTAAGTAACGTCGCTGAGCTGGATTTCTTTGTTTTTCTTTGACTGTCAGTGTTGACCTGCACGTATCCGAGCTGCGGCCGCCCAGTGGTGGATGAGCTGGTGGACTACCTACTTGTACTGCAATATAAATGTATTGAAGTTGCATAGTTCAAAGGGCCTAGATATATTTCTGAAGTGTAATAACATTACAGGTTATACTGTAGATATTAGCTTTATAGGGACAGCACATTGATCCAGGGATTTATTCTGATAGCATATTTGGAGTCAGGAAGGAACTTTTACTCCTGGTCGGGGGCAATTGGCGTCAGAAAGGTTGGTCCCTAATTCTGAATGAACAAAGTAGGGACACAATAGAGATATAGGTTGAACTTAGGTCCAAATATGGCCATCAGAATAAATCCCTGTATCAATATTCTGTCCCTATAAATCTAGTATCCATAACCTCCAATGTTATAAGTCCCTAGAAATGTGTCCAGGCCCCTCCTAATATCTTTTATTGAGTTCACCTTCCTCTGTTAGAGAGTTTCAAAATCTCACTGCTCTTACAGTAAAGAATCTCAGTCTGTGCTGGTGTAGAAACTTTCTTTCCTCTAGGCATACTATCACTTTTCTGTTCTCTTATTATGCTTTATTATAGATGCACAATCATGTCAGTCATGGAGGCCTACAGAAAACTTGGGCAATCTAAGAATGGGGAAGGGTAAGGGGGGGGGGGGGGTATTTGGATGCCATAGGTGACATTGATGTGACATCAAACCGCCTTGATGCATCAACATGTAAGTGGTTAAATGGCCAGGAGTTAACTGAAAAACAATATAACATTTAACATAAACTCTTGCCGCCATTCTTCTTGAATCTATATTACAGTACACATCTGCCCAGTCAAGTAAAAAAACAAGAATTTTTTTTTTTTTCACTTTCCTTTCTTAGATGCTGGGAAATAAAATGTATTTAATTAAGCTGATTTACTTCGCTGAATTGCTTTGTGAGATAAAATGCCATCTTTTTTGCATAATAAAACAATTTGTAAGTCAAATGTGATACTTCTAGGACAAGACAATTGAATTTTTTTTTTCTCTTTTTTTCCGGAAGATGTGGAATGATTGATATTAGAGATGAAACATATGTCAACAAGACTCAAGTCTGACGTGAAAGAACAAAAAAAAAAAATGTGAAAAAATCTGATAAAAATATGTGATTTTTTTTTAACTTAAACAATCAGTAGTTAAGATGACTGAATTTTTATTATAGACACATTTCATTGTGTGATAAGTTTTTGTTTCTGGTTTAAAAAAAAAAAAAAAAAATATATATATATATATATATATATATATATATCTATCTATATATATATATATATATATATATATATATATATATATATATATCTATATATCTATATATCTATATATATATATATATATATATATATATATATATATATATATATTTACATATCTTACATTTTGGTGTCACCTCTACAGTAAATCCTGTATATATGTGTTGTATTTATTCATTATTTTTTTTTTTGCATAAACAATTATTCACACAATCAATGATCATTATATTGCTTGTCATTTAGTTGCTTTAATGCCACATTAAGCCATTATTGGGCTCGCTTCTTCATTTGCTTCAGAGTATGACCGATTATCTGCTCATGCAAATGGGCCCTTAGGCAAAGTCTGCACTACTTACATGCCTCTGATTCATATTACTGATGAAACAAAAGTAACATAAGGCTTATTGTTCGGGGACAGTCATATTTTAAGAGATCAATTGGAAAATTACATGTTGAATAGTGAAAATTGTAATGGAGCCGTATATTCATACTGTAGGTTAAATGGAGTGCTAACACAAGATGATAATTCAAATGTTATGTAAAATATATTTGTTAAGAATTTTTTATTTTTTTTTATTAAAAATAAATTATCTGTATAATAAAATAAATCAAGCTATGTTTAGAGTGAATTTAAAGGTATTGAACCACAAATAACATCACCTATCCACAATAATGTATGATCACTGTGTGTTCAACCCCTGTGACCCCAAGAGAGTATGAGGAAAAGGGTTTTAAGTCCTTCGTCTAAATAGAGGGACAGCCAAGCATGTGAGCCTCTGCTTCATTCAACTCTATATGACTGATGGGGTTGCACAAGGTTATTTTTCAAGAATTCCATTAACTTTGAATGTAGTGGAAGCATGTGTGCTTAGATGGGGTCTCAGTAGTTGGACCCTCAGTAATCAGATCCTTATATGGCTGGGGTACAAGAAAGAGCCTTTGAAAATTAAATGTAACAATTTTGAGAGTCACCAATACATTAAGAAAACGTACTAATATTTTTGTTATTTCTGTTTCCCAAGGGAGATGCATTAGCAATGCATGGGTATGTGATGGCGATATTGATTGTGACGACCATTCTGATGAGGATAATTGCGAAGGTTATATGTGTGGACCACCCAAATACCCCTGTGCTAACGATTCCTCCATCTGCCTGCAGCCTGAGAAGCTATGCAATGGGAGAAGAGATTGTCCCGATGGATCTGATGAAGGCGAAATTTGTGGTATTTTTCAGTTTCAGTTAAATTATCATATAAAAATGTATTGTCATGAAGTCTCAATCATGCTTCATAAACCGTAACATGGGGCAGGTAAGCCCTATACTGACCTTGAACCTCTTTCCCTGCCTGCTTGATCAACCTCCCTATTGGTGGCTAACAACTGGGCTTCTGTCCCGGTACAGTGCAGGGGGGCGTCAAAGTCAACATAATAAACAACCACTGTTCAGGTCGGGGACAAAGTCAATACACCAGAATATAGAAAACAACAGAAATACAAAGTAGCACAAAACAGACATAAAGGAAACATAGTATCAGGAATAGATCAGGGATCATGTACAGAGGACACTATAGATCAGTGATCATGTACAGAGGACACTATAGATCAGTGATCATGTACAGAGGACAGTATAGATCAGTGATCATGTACAGAGGACAGTATAGACCAAGGTAATGCAAATACTAGGATAACAGGAACAGACACAAAAATACTCAAATACCCACTGGTCTGAACACAGACTAAGATTAAGATATACACAAGATACAAACAAACTGACTCCTATGTTACAGAAACAAAGTGAAGCTCAAGAAACGGAACTAACCATAGGAGAAAATGGATAACACTACAAACCCAAACTCCAATCATGGAGGGACATAAATACAAAATACAAATAGGCTCCAAGCTTGAGGGGGCACACCACTTTGTGAACAGGAACTAGTTTTGGAGGAAACTCAGAATCCAAAACACATCTAAACCAACAGAGAATACATAACAAGATACTTACAGTACAGACTAAACCCGACCAGGTACACATAGTAACAGGAATATCAGAATATTTAACAAGGCTAAAAGCATAACAGGACAGAGAATTCCATGGCAAACACAAAGTGCATGAAAAGGTGAGACTAAAACTCAGATCAAATCAGCAGTACTAGATGCAGAATGAGCTGAGATTAAATAACCCGTCCGCTGAACTCACTGGCTAGGATCAATAAAGGGATACTCCGCTGCTCAGCATTTGAAACAAACTGTTCCGAACACTGGAGCCAGCACCAGGAGCTCGTGACATCATAGCCCCGCCCCTCATGAGGTAACGCCCCACCCACCATACATCTCAGGGTATCTTGGGGGAGATTTATCAAAACCTGTCCAGAGGAAAATCAGATTGCTTCTTTCTTTTTTCACTGACCTTCTTATAAATTAAAGAAGCAATCTGATTGGTTGCTATGGGCAACTCAGCAACTTTTCCTCTGTCCATGTTTTGATAAATCTCCCGGATAGAGTATAGTAGGCAGCCCACACTTTGCCACTGTATACCTTCAAGTAAAAAAACAAAAAAAAATAAACTGGTGTATACTACATTGATTCCCATCATATGTAGGTATTGCTACAGCTTTTCTTCTTGGATAAACTAGGTCAATAACACATGGTCATTTGGAGATGCCACACATGTGCCTCTTTTACACGAGCCCTATTCTACTCTTAAAAGTCCAAAATAAATAATAAAAAAGACACAATAACCCTCAGCTTTTGCAGAAGCCAATGCTGAAAGTGCTGTTGACACATCAATGGCTGTCGATGGTCTCCGCTGGGGTAAAATGCTGCTGTAAGGAACAAATATAACATATAAGCATAGATTACATCAACAAAAATTTACTTAGAAGCATTTTATTAGGTTAATGTAAAATATTTTTAGCAAATATGAAAGTTTACTGTGAATGCCGTACAAATTGTAAAAGAAAACTCTATACAAAATCATCTTAAAATGTATTTTTATAAATTCATCCTGTCCATAATCTTGAGATTTTTTGAAGAAAACATCTGAAAGGTTCTTCAAAAACCGTGAGGTATCTTTGAAGAAGCCTTTAATACTTTTAAAACGCTTGGCTTTAGAAGATATGTCAGAGGGCAGGCGAAGACACAAGACTTTAGCATGGATACATAGCATCCATAGCTTCAAATATATTATTTTATTCTAGCATGTTCAGTGGCTCCATGGTTAGTCTTGTTGTCTGCCAGAACCAACAAGGGCATCAACTATATAAAGTTTAAATCAGTTCAATGGGGTACTCCGCTGGCCCAGCATCCGGGAACATTTTGTTCCAGACGCTGGGTGCGGGCTGTGGGGGTCGTGATGTCACGGCCACACCCCTTGTGATGTCACGTCACACCCCCTCAATGCAAGTCTTTGGGAGGAGGCGTGGTGGCTGCCACGCCCCCTCCCATAGACTTGCATTGAATGGGGGTGATGTGACATCACAAGGGGTGTGATCGTGACGTCACAAGCCCAGCAGCCCAAACCCAGCGTTTGGAACAAAATCTTCCCGAGTGGAGTACCCCTTTAAGACCAGGAATCACTCTGCTGCCTGGATACAGAGGATTCGGTTATAGAACTATGCAACTGAGCATGTGCAACTACCAGCACTGGACACATTAGATGGACTTTCTAAAAAATCTACCATAGCAAGACTGATATGGTTATCTAGGGAAAAAAAATTCAATATTTAAATAAAAATATTGTTATTATTTGAAAAAAAGGCAAGCAGGTGGCCAGCGGAAAAACAACTTCAATGTTAAAATCACACACCAGTGAAGATGGATGTACAAAAGATAAGAGCAAGGAAACACAAGGCATGGTGGGTTTCATGTCGCATGACTTTTTGTCAAATGCTACATCAATAAGGCTTGTCTTCTCTTGGTGTAGTTGTTGTTGTTCTTGGTGAGAAAGCACCCTTCTTGTATTTTTTAGGTTGAGCCCCCACATATGTTCTAGATCTTTAACCCCTGAAGGACCAGGGACGTATGCGTACGTCCAAGCTCCCTGGTACTTAATGCCCATGGACGTATGCGTCTATCCCCAGGCACCCCGTGCAAATGCCCAGTGGGGTCCTGAGACCCCCTAAGCAATTTTGTCAGCGATTTGCGGCGATTCCGGGTCATAAGGGTCAGCTGGTGACCCGGAAAATAAGGGGGATCGGGGTTGTCCAAGACACGCACGATCCCCCTGAAGGGATAGGAGTGAGGTGGCAGGGGTGCCACCCCTCCTATCCCTGCTATTGGTCGATCAGAAGCAATCGACCAATAGCAGATCGGGGGTGGGGGGGGGGGTTAACATTCGGTTCCCCCGTTCTGCCCACCCACAGTAGGCTAGGAAGAACGGGGAACTGACGGGGCCCATCGGTGAAGGTCCACTTACCCATTGACAGGGGCAGCGGTCGACAATTGGCGGCAGCAGAGGATCCTACAGATCCTACAGAAGCTGGTGAGTTGCCTAGCAACATCTGGAGGGCTACAGTCTGGGACCACTATACAGTGGTCTCTAAACTGTAGCCCTCCAGATGTTGCAAAACTACAACTCCCAGCATGCCCAGACAACTGTTTGCTGTTTGGGCATGCTGGGATTTGTAGTTTTGCAACAGCTGGAGGGCTACAGTTTGGAGATCACTGTGCAGTGGTCTCTAAACTGTGGCCCTCTAGATCTTGCAAAACTAAAACTCCTAGCATGCCCACACAGCAGTTTGCTGTTTGGGCATGCTGGGATTTGTAGTTTTGCAATACCTGGAGGGCCACAGTTTGGAGATCACTGTGCAGTGGTCTCTAAACTGTATCCCTCCAGATGCTGCAAAACTGCAAATACCTGCATGCCCAAACAGTAAACAGCTGTCTCGGCATGCTGGGAGTTGTACTTGTGTACCTCCATCTGTTGCATAACTATATCTCCCAGCATGCCCTTTGGCACTCAGTACATGCTGGGAGTTGTAGTTTTGAAACAGCTAGAGGCACATTGGTTGGAAAATACTGAGTTAGGTAACAGAACCTAACTGAAGGGTTTCCAACCAGTGTGCCTCCAGCTGTTGCAAAAGTACAACTCCCAGCATGCACGGTCTGTCAGTACATGCAGGGAGTTGTGGGGGGGTCCACTGTTCTGGGACCACGGGGAGGGGGGGGGGGGGGGGCTTTGTAAACGCACATGGCCCCTGACTTCCATTCCAAACAAATTCTCTCTCTAAAAGCTCAATGGTGCTCCTCCTCTTCTGAGCATTGTAGTGCGCCAGCAGAGCACTTGATGTCCACACATGGGGTATTTCCATACTCTGAAGAATTGGGGTTACAAATTTTGGGGGTCCTTTTCTCCTATTACCCCTTGTAAAAATGTTAAATTTGGGTAAAAACCTGCATTTTGCTGATTTTTTTTTTCATTTACACATCCAACTTAAAAAAAAAGTCGTCAAACACCTGTGAGGTGTTAAGGCTCACTGTACCCCTTGTTACGTTCCTTGAGGGGTGTAGTTTCCAAAATAGTATGCCATGTGGGTATTTTTTTTTTTTTTGCGGTTCTGGCACCATAGGGGCTTCCTAAATGTGACATGCCCCCCAAAAAACCATTTCAGCAAAATTTGCTTTCCAAAAGCCAAATGTGACTCCTTCTCTTCTGAGCATTGTAGTTCGCCTGCAGAGCATTTTACGTCCTAACATGGGGTATTTTCATATTTAGAAGAGATGGGGTTACAAATTTTGGGGGGCCTTTTCTCCCATTACCCTTTGTAAAAATGGTAAATTTGGGGAAAAAAACTGCACTTTATTGAAAACATTATTTTTTTTCATCTACACATTCGAATTTAATGAAAAGTCCTCAAACACCTGTGGAGTGTTAAGACTCACTGGACCCGTTGTTTTGTGCCTTTAGGGGTGTAGTTTCCAAAATGGTATGCCATGTGTTTTTTTTTTTTTTTTTGCTGTTTTGGCACTGTAGGGGCTTCCTAAATGCGACATGCCCCCTAAAAACCATTTCAGCAAAATTCACTCTCCAAAATCCCATTGTTGCTCCTTCCCTTCTGAGCCCTCTACTGCGCCCACCGAACACTTGACATACACATATGAGGTATTTCCTTACTCGAGAGAAATTGGGTTACAAATTTTGGGGGCTTTTTCTCCTATTACCCCTTGTAAAAATTCAAAAACTGGTTCTACAAGAACATGCAAGCGTAAAAAATGAAGTTTTTGAATTTTCTCCTTCACTTTGCTGCTAAATTCCTGTGAAACACCTAAAGGGTTAACACACTTTCTGAATGTCTATTTGAATACTTTAATGGGTGCAGTTGTTATAATGGGGTCATTTGTGGGGTAATTCTAATATGAAGGCCCTTCAAATCTACTTCAAAACTGAACTGGTCCCTGAAAAATCCGATTTAATTTTTTTTGTCAAAAATAGGAAAATTAATGCTGAACTTTGAAGCCCTCTGATGTTTTCCAAAAGTAAAAACATGTCAACTTTATGATGCGAAGTATCATAGTATTTTATATGTGAATCAGAAAGCTTCAAAGTTAGAAAAATGCTACATTTTCAATTTTTTCATCAAATTTGGAATTTTTCACCAAGAAATTATGCAAGTATCGACAAAAATTTACCACTAACATAAAGTATGTTAATAATGTCACGAAAAAACAGTCTCGGAATCAGAATAAAAAGTAAAAGCATCCTAGAGTTATTAATGCTTAAAGTGACAGTGGTCAGATGTGCAAAAAACGCTCTGGTCCTACAGTGAAAATTGGCTTGGTTCTTAAGGGGTTAATGCTGACTGTTTAGTATAATGGTGACCCTACACTTTTAATACCTGTCAGCCAAACATTCAAACTAATGAAGAACAAATAAGCAAGTATGTGTGACACAGCTGAACATTCATATGTCCTCTATAAAAGGGGGAGGGGTAAGCCACTGCTAGACTCTCTGGTGGTAGCTTATTTCTCAAAGAAAATGATCATATTGCTCAACCCTTAGGCTGCGTTCACACAACAGAAATTCTGTGCAGACTTTCCCTTGGAATGTCCCCATGGAACTTCAGCTGCAGCAGAGTCCCGGGATTCTGCTGCTCTGCGCACACAACGGAATTTCCGTGCCAGATATTTCATGCACAGAAATTCCTTTTTTCCTTGTCTGCACAAAGAATGAACGTGTTCATTCTTTGTGCGGATCCCGCACGGAATGCATAACCGTCTATTAGACGGCACATTCCGTGCAGTCCTAGTAACGGCAGATTCCGCCGGCAACCTGCACTGTATGTAATGTCCGCACAGAGATTTTCTGTGCGGACATTCCGCCATGTGAATGCGGCCTTGGGGGAGAGTCAGTAGGCCACAATGCACTTCAGACAGTCCACTGAAATCAATGAAGATTGTTAGTTCAGCTGACTTTTATTTAAAGTTTATCTAAAGTTTTAGTATAAAGATACTTAAACTGCAGACAACAAGATGTCCCCAAGAATCCATGTAAGGTCCATGCAATGTTTTGTATTTCTGCTTTTGTCAACAGTGTATCCGGTCAGGTTGTTCTTAGCTTAGTATCTCAGTTTTATGGAGCTTGCAGTACAGCGTTTCATGACCCCCCACCTCCATTCATCGACTCTTTACAAAAAGTTATTTATGTCTTCAATATATGATTTGTTCTCACTCTTAACCTCTAATTTTCCAATTGGAAATTATCAATCACCTCCACTAACCCGCATGTACTTTAAACAAGGCCTTTCTAACTTTACATGCATTCTGCCTGTCACTAGCAATAAAGACTGTCATCAGAAGCTAACCTTTTCACTAAAACACTTCCCTGAATTAGCCTTTTTTCTTTCCTTTTTTTGTAACAATTTAAGGTCCTGATTTTTAAACCCATTTATAGACATGTAAAAAGGCCTTTTTATTCTGGAGATATGGGTAATTTTTACCTGTCAGAACTAAAGAAGATTAAAGTTAGAATAATAAAAAGCAGCTGATGGTTCCCATTGAATTTAGGTTTCATGCACCTCACAGAACAACTTATATAGTGACACATGGATTCCCTGAGCCATAGACACTCTGTATGCTGCCATATGGTGCCTCTAAATAATATAGTGTTACGTGGCCCAGAAGCATTGAATATCTCCAATTTGTAGCTTCTGAGGGGTCATGGACAGCACTGATAGACTTCTGTCAGTTCTGTGTTATGGTTCCACATAAGTTTGCGCTTGTATGAAGCTGTAATAGGACCTTATGGCCCTTTAAATAAAAACAATAACTTTCAGTGAATACAAACCAGATGATCCTTGATTTAATGAAGTTGTACATTCCATTATAAGGGGCTCTCCAGTGAAAGTAACAACCTGTGTATGGTGCCAAAAAGTATAACAAAACACTTTACTAATATAATGTTATTAGTCAGACTTCCTGGGTCTTTCATTATCAGCTGAGCTGTCTGGCTTGTATATGTGATGTCCCATTACACTCTCTTAACACAGATATCCCATCTCTGCTCCTCTCTCCCCTCCTGTTTTCTCAGGACAGAACCAGTGATGTGAAGAGGAGGAGTTCATATTTCTGCTCATTATATTGTAAGAAGGCAGGAATCCTTTCTCTGTCACGGGTGTTTCCATCAGAACAGGCTCACTGCTTTTTATCTGAGAAAGACTAACTGCTGCCTTAAAATCTAATGAGCAGTAATATGAACCTGTCATCACTTTCATGTTGTATGAACCATACTTCATCAGGGCTGTCCTCAATAACTCATCCTTGTTATACCTGGTTTGATTGATCGATTGATGATTGATCTATCTATACCCTAATAGGGAGAGATCTATCAATCAAAAGTAGTTGAGTGATGAAAAGCTGCTGGGACCACCCCAATGACTCATGGGTCAGGCAGCATGAAAATGATGAAGGTTCCCTTTAAATTGTGAGGTATAATAAAAGCCCCATGCACCTCTCTGACTGGCCTTTTACAGCTGTATACAATATGGAGCTATAATATGGCCATGTGCATGAGGCCTAAAGGCCCTTTTACATGGGCTGTTTATCACTTTAAGTGTCAGTGATCATTCGACGGTTGAGAAAAAGCTTATTTATCAGCTAATCGCATCTTTTGTGCAGCCCCCACCAAAGGTTATATGCCCTTGTGTAGACAAAGGGTGTTAGACAAACAATAATGAAGCTAAGGGCTGCACAAACAATCCGGTGATCATTCATGGGATCCGGCTGTATGGTGTATTGAGCTGATTGAAGGCTCAGTAAACATGTGCAGAGCCCATCGGCCAATGTTATCTTAAGACTACACACCAAAAACGTGAATGATCTACATATTGAAATTCAAATGTGATTCTGGAATGTTTTGCAAATTGATTTCCTTTAACCGACCTTTCTGTAAATTTGCTCTAATAATAATAATAATAATAATAATAATAAGATTAATAATAATAATAATAATAATAATAACAACAATAATAATAATGTTATGATATTATTATTAGTAGTAATAATATTAATTTATTTTTAATTAGTAAAGACATATATAGTATTGATAAATGGACCCATTAAAGGAAAAATAAGAAAATATTGTAAATAACTTTAAATCTTATGATTGACAAAATATGCAACTTTATTTGCTGTCCGGTTCTTCAGACTACAGTAGTTTTGGGTATTTTTTTAATGAATGTTTTTTATTTATCTTTTTTCTGTTCTCAGATAAATGTTATTTGAATAATGGCGGCTGCAGTCACCAGTGCAGCGTTGCTCCCGGAAGAGGAATTGTTTGCTCCTGCCCCCAGGGAATGTATCTGAGTGTTGATAACAAGACGTGTGACATTGTGGATTATTGCACGAAGCATCTAAGATGCAGTCAAGTGTGTGAGCAACACAAATATGTTGTCAAATGTTCATGTTATGAGGGCTGGACATTAAATCCTGATGGAGAAACATGCAGCAATGTTGGTAGGTGAAACATGACATTGTGAGCCATTAAGCACAAATTAATTTCCAAATTTAGAATATAGTTTTATATATGAATAAATTGTCTCACTGCACCATCTTCACTGTTTCCCCTATACAACAGTGCTCTCGGACATCCAGCGTAAATGGGGCCACACTGAAGTTCTCTGCACAGCGAGGGCCTTTTTGTCTTCCAAAATCTAGATGTTTCTATATTAAGTCTTATAAAAAAATAAAAAATATTTAAAAACTCCAGCAGTACCTTCTCTAAGACCTTACCGAAAACAAGATGCATTGTAACACAGGGGTATAAAAGAAAATTGATGCTAAATGCTTAAAATTTGATGCTAAAGTCTGCCTTTGAATATGCTACAGTCTTAGAATATTCTGTGTGTGCCTGCTGTAAATAAGACACAAGAGGGAATTCATTATAAATTTAACCCTTGAGTTTTGGTGGCAAATTTTGGCAAATATTTTGCTCAATAAGTGAATTACACAAACAATTGGTGGCTTTTTCACTTATAGGGGTTATCCACCATAAGGTTATTTTAGTATGCACCTGGCAGACAGTAATGGACATTCTTAGGAAGGACCTGCGCTTGTCTTGGGCCTAAATGGCTATGTTGTGAGATTACCATAACACTGTTGCTAGCTTTTTGTGAACTGGTATTTCCTGTTTGACTTTTCAGTTTTTGACTGCAAATCCCATTATTCCATTTTCCTCCCTCCCACACATCAGCCACCCCACCCTTGAAACATAAATGAGCTGCATCCATTCAAAAGACCTGTGGTTTTCAATCAGGGTGCCTACAGCTGTTGCATTAGTTGCAGATTGATCCCTCCCCCCATTGAAGCTTACAGGCTCCCTGTCATCAGCTGACTAATGAGTCAGGTCTCGGCTGCATTGCAACCTGGGAAAATTCTGAGACAAAAGTTGTTTTGTATGCTGTTAAAAATAAATATTGGGGTGAAAATCACATAAGAATTGTGAGAAAACCATCAAACACAGGTACAGACACTATATTATGAACTACATTAACTTTACAGCCCCTGTAGCATAGTCAAATAAAAAAAAAGAATCCTGGAATGCCCCTTTAAGTTATTTTTGGAAAACTTTTTAGAATGAATTCAAATGTGCTTGGACTTTTGTAGTGTTTGCTGATTCATCAAATGAGGCAATTTAAATTTGTTGAAAATTTGAGTTTGCACAATTCCACAGTTTTCTGTGCAAACTCACTCCAGTGCAGACCAAACTTACTTAGATCTAAGCAACTTAGCTATTTATGTAGAACATGTGCCTTTTAACAATTGAAGGGGGAGAACACATGACTTACACCTAGGTAGATGGTGTGACCAACATGGCCGATCCTTCTCTATCTCAACATTATCTGGGGAAGGTTCTCAACATTAGAGAATCAACCTGTTCTCGATTTGACTTTTTACTAAAGTCTATGGGGACCCATCATATTTGTCAGGGTTTGTACTTAAAAGGTTCACTTAAATTTCTGGTCTTTGCTATAGAAGAATGGTTTGAGAAGCAGACACACTTATTATCTCTGTATATACAAGATCATCCTGCGTGAGTCATGTCTACAGACACATTTATCATTTATAATCAATTATATCTGCAGAAGGGATAATCGAATCAACTTTTCCTCCCACCAGCTACTGAGTCATTTCACCACCACACTAAGGTGAAAGCGATTCATCTCAGAGGTGAAATAACCATCAAAGTTCTTCTTTAGAGTTTGTGTATTTTTTAAGAAAACAAAGAGTTTTGCTCCGAAGGCAAACAGCTTGAGTCCCATAAGAGCAAAGGATTGGAACAGCTCGCTTTACAAGAAGAGATGAGGAAAACATAGGGTGAATTTCCTATTCATGAATCATAGTGCCTACAGAAAAGACAATGAAGGCTGAAATACACATCTTCATTGTATATGTGGGATATTCAATTTCGAAATAGTAACCCCTTCACAAAAAAAAAAGAAAAAAAAAACTTTACATTGCAGAACTTTCAGAACTTTCTTCATACAAATGTATTCTGCACCATCCTGATCCCCGGGGTTGTCTAGCAAAAACTGTATTGCTAAAAACATACCTAGGCTGCCTGCTTTACCAAAAAAAAAAACAACTATACTTACCTCTTGCGCTTTCCCGGTGCCTTTGATATCACTGCTTCCAGTGTCGGCTGAACTTCTCTACCTGGTCCTGGGGCTCAGGATGTTATGTTGCGGCTCAGCTGATCACTGGCCACATATTGGGCCCTAAGACCAGGAAGAGGAATACGGTGGAGAGCAGGGCCATGATCAATATGTCTTATTCCCACTCAGCCGATCACTGGCCACCTAATGGGGCCCAGGACCAGGAAGAGGAACATGGTGGAGACCAAAGCCATGATCGATACTTCTTATTCCTGCTCAGCCAATCACTGGCTCAGACGGGACACTGTGGCAGCCAGTAAATGGCAATTTGATGCCCTGGGCCCCAGGAGCAAGAAGTGAAGTGCAGCTGACACACTGTGAGCAGTGACTGTGATCTCGAAGTCACTGGGTGAGCATAGGTTATATATATATTTGTTTTATAATAAACAGAGGAAGCCTGGGCATGTGTCTTAGGAAAGCAGTTTTCACTGGACAACCCCTTTAACATTACTCCTCAATTACTGGCCTTATCTTAATACCTGGTGGGCTAGGCTATTCCCATATGGGGTGGTCCAGTAAAAAAAAACTACTTCTATTTCCATGGGATAGGGAATGATTGTTGATTGTTGGGACGGTTTGACCACTGGACCCCCCCCCCCCTCAATCTCCTGAATGGGACCTAGCTCCTGGTTCCCATGCTGCAGATGGCACACACTCCATTAATTTCTATAGAAGTGCCAGAGATACCCCAAGTACAGCACTCTTCGGTGTTCCCATAGAGAATGAATGAAGTCCGTACCATCTGCAGCACACACGAGTACAGGGTCCCATTCAGGACATCACAGGGGTCTCAGCGGTCAAACCCTCCTGATCAACTAACCTGTTAATGCGATGAGTCCTTAACTAAATTGGAGAAGAAGTAAGACTAAAAAAAGCTGGATATAAACCCTCAAAGGGTTACTCCACCCCAGCCTCCGGAACATTGAGTTCCAAACGCTGTGTGCAGGCTTCCATGTTCATGCCTGCCCCCTTGTGATGTCATGGCCTGCCCCCTCAATGAAAGTCTATGGGAAGGGGGCACAACATCACATGACGGGGCGTGATGTCACGAGGGGGCAGGCGTGAACACGGAAGTCCGCACAATGTTCCGGATGCTGGGTAGCGGAGTAACCCTTTAAAATAGTGGTCTGTCCAGGCAAGTTTGGAGAACACTGCTTTAGAAGAAGTTTAATATAGATGCTATACTTTGTGACCTTCAAGAATTTCAGCTCTCAACCCAATGGAAGAGCGGCTGACAAAGAGACGTAAGAGGGATCCCAATTACCATGTGTCATTTAGAATACTGGGATTTTATATAAAAAGAGGGACCTATGGGCTTCCAGAGGCACCAAGTGGGTATTCTGCCTATATACCCCTCTAGCTAAAACCTTATTACTGACACATGCTGGATACCAAAGATGGAGCCAACAAGTCAGGTCATTCCAATCTATATCTTTTTCTCACATTAAAATATCTTGCTGATATATCCCATGAACTATGTGTTCTTCTTATATCTCCTGCTATGACCCATCTCTGTAATTATTACATGCAGCCAGCATCCAAATTACCATTTCCATCCCGTAGTCATTATCTCCAGCCTTAATGAACTTATTACTAATAATGCGCTTAATTTTATTTCAGATATGTTTGAGGCTTTCATCATTTTTTCCATCCGTCATGAGATAAGACGGATCGACCTTCATAAAAGGGATTACAGCCTATTAGTGCCTGGTTTAAGAAACACTATTGCATTGGATTTCCATTTTAATCAGAGTTTGCTTTACTGGACTGATGTGGTGGAAGATAAAATATATAGAGGTCGATTATCGGAGACATCAGGTAACATTAAAACAACTCTCTAATATCCATTGGTGTCATTACTGCACTGTATATTGACCCAAGAAATGATTGAGGGTGCTGCATTTGTATTGGGCTGTTCATAGAGGTTCTAAACAAGAATATAATAAAATATACATTAATATAGTATATCATATGTAGAATGTTTCTTGTTATTATATAAGCAATCCCCACATGAAATCATGTATGTCTTTTGCTCTATAAGAGCACTATATGCATACAAGTGTCGGGACACCTACATATTACACCTGCTGATGTCTATAGGGCATCCCATTTTAAATCCAAAGGCATTTATATGGAGTTGGAAGGATCAATATTCTCGGAACGTAGGTAAGTTGTCTGTAACAGGAGGACACATAAGTCTGCATAGGTGCTGTATACTCAATAAGAAAGCTTTAGATCAATGAAAATATGAATTGGAAAATTGAATATAGTCTTTAACCCATTATTGTCATAGGATTTAAATGTATGTCATGATGTCGTTGTACTTAATGCACCAGGACAAACATTTACGTCCTATACATGAAGCGAGGACAGGAGCTGCACTCGATTCATGCACGGCAGGTCCCGACTGTCATCAACAGCCAGGGACTTGCCGGTAATTGAGGACATCAACGATCGCACTGATGTACGCCATTAACCCCTCAGATGCCGAGATCAGTACTGATCATGGCATCTGCGGCAAAGTGGGCATTCTAATGGCTGATCGGATCGGCCGCGGCACGACTGCTGGGATCCCATCAACCAAGATGGCGAATGGAGGTCCACTCTCCTGCCTCCATTGCTCACTCAGGGTTTTCTTCTCTGGTCTGCCTTTGAGCAGACTAGAGAAGAAGATTGCCGATAATACTGATCAGTCCTATGCTTATACATAGCACTGAATAGTATTTGCAATCTAATGATCGGGAACATGGGGACATAAAAAGTGCAATAACTAAATCCCGCCAATAAAAATTTAAATCTCACTTTACCCTAGAAAGGGTTATAAGAAATATAAAAAAAAATATTAATAAATATATTTAAAAAAAAATGCATAAACATATTTGGTATTGGCATGTGTGCAAATGTCCAAACCATCAAAATATCATGATAATGATCCTGTACGGTGAACGGTGTAAATGGGAAAAAAAAAGTTCAAATTTGATAAAAAGCAATTAAAAAGTCACATAAAATTAAAGTTATAGGTGGTCAAAATGGGGAAAATTTTAAACATATTTTTTTAACAGCAGTACAATAATAGAAAATAATCTAAACATACATATCATTTTAATCGTATTGACCCACAGATTAAAGAAAACATGTGATTTTACCATAAAGTGTACAGCGTGAAAATGAAGCCCTCCAAAATTAGCAAAATTGCGATTTTCTTTTCAATTTTCCCACACAAATAAATTGAAATAATATATTTTTGGGGGTTTTGCCATACTTTTTATGGTAAAATGAGTGAGGTCATTACAAAGTACAATTGTACAAGCCGTCATATGAAAAATATCATTATTGTGATATCCTGCATGGCAACCTAGCTCTCCCCAGGAACGGGATGTGTATCGCTGGCTATCCCATAGAGAAGCATGGAGCATGCGTATTGGCCGCCACTTTGTGCGAGGTCGACACACTCTGTTTCTGGAGGAGCCCAGATGACATGGGGGGGCAGTGCTAATTTTTGAAGTTTGGGTTGAGTGTCCTGATTTCTACTTTTAAGAAGTCTCAATTCTCTGTAGTTCTAGATGTGACTCAAAGACACAATTACTGCAAAAATAAGCCAAGCAAAACCTTTATAAGGTTACATTCTGTGCAGATGTGCTTTGTAAAATCCGGTTAAAACTAGGAATAAGCCATAAATATGAATTAAGCTCTTCAAAACACAAGTCAATTATTTTTTCCCCTTTTAAAGTGTAAATTATCTTTCAGACACATGATTTTTCTAATTTTAAGTTGAATAAAAAAAACATATATTTCTTGCTAATTCTGTCTCTTCAAAGATCCATATCTCAGGATCACTAATGGTAATTTATATTCCCGTATTTCATACACTGGATAATGCAGAGATTAAAAGCCTGTGATTTTTTTTTTTACATTTAATAAAACTGAGTCCCCACCTACAGAATAGTTCTATGCAGCTCACACGGTCTACACAAACCCCCTCTTATTATTCATACCACATTTCTTTTACTTTCTGAAACCTCTTTTTAGTCTCTAAGCCCAACGGCCATGTGTTTCGTACTGCTCGTCTTTAGCAATTAATTTGTTCCCCAATTATTATGGATTTTCTTAGAATTTGGTTGCACAAGAATAAATAGTTTTGTTAAAAAATAAACTATTATACAAAACTAATAAAACATAATCCAAATGATCTAAATTTTTTTTTTTAGCAAAATACTCATAACTGTTCACACTTACAGCAGATGAAAGGAGAAATAAACAAAAATGCATGAGTTAAACCACCACCACGCCTATTGTGCTATATAAAATGAAGTCCTTGCCCTTCTGACTATTTCCTTCATTGTCAAGCTATAAATTCACAAATCTTGGGATCGGAAGGGCGCATCATGAAACTGTAAATGGTGCTTGATCAGGGTACTCTGAGTTATTTATTAATAATGCAATCTCATTTTTGGAGGTTGGCTATAGGTCCCCATTAAAGGGTTACTTTAAAGGATAAAATGTTTTTACTGGTGCCAGAGAGTTATACAGATTTGTAAATTACTTTTATTTAGAAATCTTAATCCTCTCAATACTTATCAGCTGCTTTATGCTCCACAGGAAGTTGTGTAGTTCTTTCCAGTCTGACCACAATGCTCTCTGCTGCCACCGCTGTCCATGTCAGGAACTGCCCGGAGCAGAAGCAAATAGCAAATCCTTTAACAATTCTCTCCTGCTCCGCACAGTTCCTGAAATGGACAGAGGTGGCAGCAGAGAGCACTGTGGTCACACTGGAAAGTAGTACACAACTTCCTCTGGAGCATACAGCAGCTGATAAGTACTGGAAGGATTAAGATTATTAAATAGAAGTAATTTATAAATCTGTATAACTTTCTGACACCAGTTGATATAAAATAAGAAGCAACATTGAATTCAACATAAAAGGTTATGACAGCTGGATCAAGATGGGGTTAAATGCAGAAAATAAGAGGGAGTAGATTCAACAAGATACATTTATAAAGCTTTCAGAGGGTAAACTTTTATTTAAGGTTTTAACAACACAATACAAAACAATCAGCAGTGCGCTATTCAGCATGCGGCACAAAATGTACATCCATAAT
The DNA here is from genome assembly GCF_029499605.1 of Hyla sarda. Taxonomy (NCBI): domain Eukaryota; kingdom Metazoa; phylum Chordata; class Amphibia; order Anura; family Hylidae; genus Hyla; species Hyla sarda. The sequence goes on along the minus strand of NC_079196.1, from coordinate 26,242,606 downwards.
GAGGAAAAAAAACAATGCTGGATTGACTTTTTTTATAGTTTTAAATTGACTGATATCAGCATATTGATGATGCAATATGAACTATACAGTATCTGTTTACAGTACTTCAAATCCCCTTTTATCCTAATTACTAATAATTTCTACAACAATTGAACACAACCGACCGCCATGATTATAGTGGCTTTAAAATGTATGCATATTCCTCTGCTAACTAGATGATGCTAAAAGGTTTCTCTTCTTGTTTCACAGGTGTAAGTGGAATTGAAGTAGTTATTCAGCATGGTCTGGCCACACCTGAGGGCTTAGCAATAGACTGGATAGCTGGGAACATGTATTGGATAGATAGTAATTTGGATCAAATCGAAGTGGCTAAATTAGATGGCAAAATGAGATCGACATTGATAGCCGGTGGAATGGAACACCCCAGAGCCATCGCTTTGGATCCAAGATATGGGTAAATCAATATTACTTGCTTTTTATTAATTGCATTTAGGGAGGTGAATGCCTACTAACATAGTTGTATGTATACACTTAGTTTCCCTCCAGCTTGAATTGCATATTTTGTTTATCCTGCAGGTCACCACACCTCAAAGTGTAACCTTGTGTCCAATGATAAATCCAGTTTTACGTGCACGCTTCTTCGGTACTCCATTTGCATGCTCAGATCTTAGGGCAGCAGTTGACATGACCTGTCAAGGGATTTGCACATGGCATAATCCTGCATGAAGGCCACAGTCCTGTAAATTGGATCTCATTTTCACTTTTAGGTTTTCAAAAAATCAGCATGCACAAATAAACATTCTCTAAGCTATGCAATGCTTGTAACGGTTAAGTAGCACCCTATTTTTACTTAAATTTTCATATCCATTATCCAAGTTAGAAAACTGGAATAACTACTACTGTAGATGTGGACAAGTTTCAATTTTTTTAAAGAACTTCTATAATTTCAATAAGAGGATGTTGTCTTATGAAGTGGTGTCAGAGTAATATTTTTTCTTAATCCCCAAACAAGGAATCCCATCTCATTGTGACACACACACACACACAGCTCTTTGGTATATGGGAGCCTTCTTTTCATCCTTTTTAAATCTCCAATGCTTTATTCATATAATAACAACCAAACATACCAGGATGTCCCCTATACATTCCAAGGTTATATTGTATCCAATCTTTAGACACACAGTGAAGTAACCTCACACCAAGGAGCTACTTGTATGCTGTATGCTACTACACTATATGGGCCGGGTTCTTATACTACTGTGCCACATGTGGACGGGTCTACACTCATACGGGATGGCCAATAACTGCATGTTCTTGAAGGTAAAAATTCTATATTACCATTAAACGTTTGTGGCCATTGAGCTTGCGGTCCATCGCGAGGTGATCTACCACCTGTTCCAGCCCCTGCCTCTCAGCACCCCCTGACTGCGAAAGTGCGAATGTTTCATTTAATCAGTTATTGTTATCGCTCCAAGCTGTTTCATTGGATTCTTGTGATAATTCCTCAGGTAATATGACGTCTCTAATTGACTGCTATTGCCATCGTCTCCAGGAACCCCTGTTCCACTACCTCCCGGGAAGGTAGGCCGCCGCGAAGCAGGTGGTCTCCACTGGGCACTTTTGGCTCCGGAATTTCCACTTCTGCCACCATGCTGACTGCCAACCATGCTATCACCTTGCTGGCTCAGCTGCTGCCTCACAGGCAACCTGCAACCCTCTTCTCCTGATGATGATGAAGCCCCTTCTGCACCCGGCTCCCAATTGCAATCGTCTACATCATCATCAAAAAGTGATTGCACGTCACTGATGTCCTCCTCAGGTTCCTCAACAGTGTCTGCTTCAGGACCCTGAACACTGGCAACACCACCTCCCACATCACTCTCCTCATCACTACTTGCCCACCTAGCGGAGGAAGCAGCGGATGTCTCCTCCACTTCTTGGCAGGGCAGTAGCTGCTGACTGTCCTCTATTAGATCATCCTCACTGAATAGTGGAGCTGAACCCACAGCATAATATACTTCTCTAGGAGAGGGAACAGCATAGGACAAAGGCAATGGGAGGACAGGGACTGCTCCCTGGCCATGCCAACTGAGGGTTGTGTCTGAGGAACCCACCGATGACTGGGGGTATCAGATGTCACTTGTGATGAAGTGGATGACTGTGTTAACCAATCAATGGCGGCAAATGAGTTGCTGGTCGAAACACAATGGCTAGCTGAAACCGGGAAATCAGGCCTCTCGCTGCCACTCGCCCCTAGTCTGCTGCGACCTCTGCCTGCGCCTGATGAATTTAAGGCCACTGCCACTCCTCTGTGCACATCCTGGCACTTCTCTGCCTGACATACTTAGTGCGTATATGAGGGGAGTACTCCACTTTTACGAAACAGCACCATTCACCAGGTCCGGTTTAGTTGCTGACTTTTCATTGCATCAGAGCATATACAAGCGCAATGTTTCGGCCAACAAGCCTTTTACAAGCTTGTTGGCCAAAACATCACACTTGTATATGCTCTGATGCAATAAAAAGTCTGCAGCTTAACTGGACCTGGTGAATGGTGCTGTTTCCTAAAAGTGGAGTATGGATGAAACACGATATTTGGCAAATGGGTGGATTACATGCACCTCACTGGTGATCATCCTGTGCTGGCTCCTTTCTATAGGACTGTTTATGAGGGGAGTACAATACGCTTCACTACACTTAAAACAGTATTTGTCTAGAACAGCAACAGGTGTGTACTTTTGGCTCTCCATGGAACAAAATGGTACAACACTTAGATGTACGTATGTGGTATGCACTCATGAGGGCAGAAAAATGCGCTACAGTATGCTTAAAAAAGTATGTGTACACCAGCCGGTGAGTACTTTTTGCCGTCCTTTCACAGTATCTAGGCCCTTGAAACTTTATCAGGAACAAAATGGTACAACACTTAGATGTACTTATGTGGTATGCAAGGGTATGAAACATTCGCTACAGTACGCTTTAAAAAAGTTTTTGTGCACAACACCAGCAGTAGACACTAGTGCTGCAGCACACAGTCGCTGTGTACTACAGCTAAAATTGCATTTTCTCAATCTCACTCCCTTCCCGATCAATGCTTCTAGGCAGGATTTGTCTTGTGCTGAATAACTGCTGTCCTTCTGTGCAACAAACTGCTTTCTGATCCTCTCTACAATAGAACGCTGTAGACAGTGACTGGAAGGTGAATTGCTGCAGTAAGAATGCTTTTCTGTGACAAACTGCTCTCTGTCCAACAGAAAGGAGGTAAATCGCTGCTGGAAAAAGCTTTTCTTTGTAACACACAGGGCTGTCTGTCCCCATCTATCTCTCTGCAGTGTAAGGATAAAGTGACTGGCTGCATTATGGCTGCTGATTATATAGGGTTGTGACATCACAGGGGTGACTGGCTGCTGATCCTGCATGTGATTCAGGGTCATCCTGCCTACCCTTGTTCCCGCCTTCCCAGGATTCCTTGTCCCATGTCCTCATGTGTGGATCTTCCATTTTTGATGCCCTGGAGCCTGGACCGCACGAAATGGAGTTTAATGAACTGATACGCGCAATAGAATCGCGGCTATATTCGCATTTGTTACGAATCAAATTTTTCATGAAATTTGTGATGAATTCGGATTCACCAGATTTGATTAGCTCATATCTAATTATAATGTTGAGACAATTACTGACAGCGGTTTTGTTTTAGATCCATGCAGGCTTTTGCTATGTCAAGCTTGAGGTATTGCTTCTTCCTCCTCAGAGATATACCAGTGTGAGCCAAAATAGGAAATAGTACTGGGGCTATACTTACCTACTGGTCCTCTGCTGTTCCCACTACAGTCTCTGTTTTCTCTGCTTTAGTCCCCTTTCCCTTCCTTATTTTTCTTGCCCACTCAGCCAATCACTGGCCAAGATGAGACACCGCTACATCTTTTGATTTGCTAAACAGGCAAGTCCTGATCAGATGTTCTCTTCTTGAAAGCAAAAAGAAGAGATGAGTGGCAGGGGACTGATAGGGCAGGAAACAGGAGCTGCAGTGGGACCAGCAGGGACAACTCCAGCACTATTTACATTTTGGCCTAAACTAGAATAGCCGTTTAAAAATCCAGATGAGCAGAAGATGAGATGACTGGAAGTCTTTTTATGTAAAAAAATGGATTAATGCTCTTACCTAAGGATCCAATACTGTTGTATTCTATTTCCAAGCTTTAAAAGGAGAAGTTACAATAATACTAATATGTTTTATAGGGATTGCTGAACGAACACAACCCAACGCAATGCCCAATAAAAACACCCCGCAATGATCTGTTATTGCTGGTGTAAGTGTGTTGAGCCATTTATTTCCCCTGCAATGGCCAAATGATGGATCAATCATGTGATAAATGAGCCACTTCCTATAGTCTCACTGCTTTTGCTCCTAAAGTGGGTTCTACCAAATATTGGATCCACCCCCTTATGGCATATTTATACCTTATTCGGCATTTTCTATAGAAAAAAGGTAATTACCCTCCTTATACAACCTCTTAAAGGACTTAATCAGCGCACAAATAGTTTTTATAATATCAAAGTATTTATGGATAATGTTATCTAAGCAATTCTGTGATATCATTGCACACTTGAGATTACCTAAGATGGTCCCAAACATTAGTCTTCTTATTTCCATATATTTCCATATAAAATGCCCTATCATTGGTTTTCTACTGAAACATATTTAATTACACATAAAAGCCATTATTGTCAGAACAAAAGTGACTGCATTCAGATTCCACAGTAAAATGAAGCCGAAATCTGGAGCAGATGCGGTAACAATAGATCCTTATCGTTGCTTAATTTTCAGTCTCCCCACCCCAGGTCCTAATAACACTCCGGTTCTTCCAGCTGAGGTCATCATCATCCTAATGCTCTATAAGGAACAGGAGTTATTACATCTCCTCATTCTGTCTGACATTTACATTAAGTGGTACTTGACCTTTTCAGTCTAACATTTTAGATATTCCCTGTTTGAAGAAAATCATTTTGATAATGCTGCTCAATGGCTCAGTTGATTTTAATGGAACTTTAGTTTGCTTTACAGAAGTTGAATTTATCACTATTGTGAGTTCGGCTTCAGCGGAGAAACGGATTGGGAGATGGCATGTTTATTAATCACATCTTATACGCCAGGTTACTGGTGTCCCAGTGTAACTAAGAGAATCATAAAGTAAGCCCAAAAGGGGAATGTTTTAGATAAGAGAAAAAAATTGCCTCCCCCCCCCCCAAGAAACAGCCTGATTCTTGTCTATAGGCTATGCCTAATATTGCAATCGAGAGCCTCATTCATATGAACTTAGGTAGCTACAGATGTAGTCACCAATATCACAAGAGCAGCAACACAACTATATGCATCACCGCTCACTACAGTGCATTTGCCGGGTCAGGCGGACCCCTAACCTGCTTGGTAAATGCACTTTACAGTGAGTGGCAATGCAGTACTGTGTGCGCCATTTCTTTCCTAATTTGCTTGACCAGGTACTCTTGCACCAGACCTTTGAATGTATACAGAGTCTGTAAGGCTCAAGCTGTGCCTAATACAAATGTTAAGAGGGTACACTGGTGAAATTATTATTATTATTATTTTAAATCAACAGGTGCCAAAAAGTTAAACAGGTTTGTAAATTACTTCTATTTAAAAATCTTAATCCTTAATCCAGTACTTATCAGAACAGAGTAGAGCACCGCAAATGGGGGCTACATGTCGATATACCATAGTGCCTTTCTTGTTTGTAGGTTGTGACTAGTATTGCAGTTGTACCATAGTGCCATACTTGTTCACAATTTGTGTATAGTATTGCAATTTAGCCTTGTCCAAGTGAATTTACAGTTCAACCCTATTCAAGCCATAGACCATAGATCCCTTCTTGTACCAGGTACTGCAGCCCAGCCCCATGAAAGTGACTGTGGCTCAGCCTGTAGATCATGGCGTTACGATTCTCTATTAGGCTAAGCTTACACTGCTGTTGTGCTCCGTCCCATTCTGGGTTCATTCAGGCCTTTTTTTTGTGCTGAACGGACTCAAAATGGGTTGAAACACAACTGACACTACCGGGTCCCAATGGATCCCACTGTCTTGAATGATACTAGTTACAGGTTTTAAGAACCGGCTTCATGATCATTTGTAGTTTTTTATTTTCAGTTTCTGGGCAGTGATTTTCTTTTTTTTTTTTTTTTTTTTTTTATTAGAATAATTTTTATTTAGAATAAACATGAATAAACAGAAATCAAAATCAGAGGTATGCAAACATGGAATACAAATGCAATATCAGTCGAAATTCAACAGGTATAAGTAGCGTAGAAACTGAAACCTCGTGGGGAGGGGAAGGGGGGGGGGGGGGGTGAGCTCTAGGCAGTGATTTTCATGACCTATCCAGAAACCTGTACAAAGAAAAACACTCGTAGGTCCAGGATTCGATGCAGATATAGGATTACTTCCTTTGCAAATCCCTTGACAGGTCGTGACAACTGCTACCCTAGGATCTGAGCATGCAAATTTAAGTCAGTAGGATAAAATAAATAAATAAAATTATTAATAATAATCTCTGTATAATTTGTGCCATAAATAGATAAATGTGGCATTGACACAAATGGTTACTCTACCTAGGATTAAACCACAGAGAGAAGCACATCATATGTTATTTTTTCTATTTTGAGCCTTACAACTATTATTCATATGATGTGAACCTGTCCTCATTTGATACGTTCAAAACCTAGAGCAAAAAAGTATATGATGCATATTAAAAGTCCCATTATTACACGCATGATATATTGTATTCGGTAGGAGAATAGAGAAGCTGCTTCCGGGAATTCTGACACGCATCATTTTGTTCCATTTATTGTAGATCCCAACAATAGCTCAAAGACATATAAAGAAATAAACTCCCGCCCCCGGTGCTTGTATTATTAATACATACGCTGCATAGGGTTGTGTATTATGATTTACCTGCTGGAACAAGAAGAACGGAGTGCCAGTGACTGTCCCTGTCATGAATAGTTTATATCTTAATATTCTATTTACCTATTTTTTTTCCAGATACCTACAAAGAAGTCATGCTGTATCTTAAATACTTTATTTTTTTTCCTTTCCTATGCAAAAACCTTATTTTTCACACCAGATAAAATTGATTGTAGGTTCCCTTCCTTTCTAGAAATATCTAGTTAACTCCATTTTTCCATTCAACCAGATAGCATGCAAAGGTAGGGGCTGTTCATAGGAAGTGATGGGCCAAGCTAGAATTTTCCGCTTGTAAATTTTCCTGATTTCAATGGGATTCTGCTGCATTGTACATATGTCCGCAGAAAGTCTATTCTTTCTGCGGACTTTGCTCATAGCCGTATATGAGAGTGTGTATTTCTAAGTGGTCCTAGCACTCCCCGGTAGATTTAAATGTACAGAATGTCTGTCTGTGTTTTCTGGGCAGACATCCTTGCCATGTTCAAACATATGAACATGACCAGAGAATGTACAGTTTGGAATGGGCTTCCCTACTAACAATTTACACTTCAGATAGTTGACCAGTCCAGCCACAGATGGTGAATTCAGACTCACTTTACACCACGTTCATGCCCCGTTAATCATATCTGTGGCATCATGTCAATCACGGTATGCTAACGTAGACTGTTAAAGGGAGCAGCAGACCCCATTCACTTCTATGGTCAAACTGAGTCACCTAGTGACCCTGTTTGGTACAGACCTGCTGTTACGCCGAGCGCTCCGGGTCCCCGCTCCTCCCCGGAGCGCTCGCAACATCTTCGCTACTGCAGCGCCCCGGTCAGATCTACTGACCGGGTGCGCTGCGATACCGCCCCCAGCCGGGATGCGATTCGCGATGCGGGTGGCGCCCGCTCGCGATGCGCACCCCGGCTCCCGTACCTGACTCGCTCTCCGTCGGTCCTGTCCCGGTGCACGCGGCCCCGCTCCCTAGGGCGCGCGCGCGCCGGGTCTCTGCGATTTAAAGGGCCACTGCGCCACTGATTGGCGCAGTTGGTCTAATTAGTGTGTTCACCTGTGCACTCCCTATGTATACCTCACTTCCCCTGCACTCCCTCGCCGGATCTTGTTGCCATTGTGCCAGTGAAAGCGTTTCCTTGTGTGTTCCTAGCCTGTGTTCCAGACCTCCTGCCGTTGCCCCTGACTACGATCCTTGCTGCCTGCCCCGACCTTCTGCTACGTCCGACCTTGCTCTTGTCTACTCCCTTGTACCGCGCCTATCTTCAGCAGTCAGAGAGGTTGAGCCGTTGCTAGTGGATACGACCTGGTTACTACCGCCGCTGCAAGACCATCCCGCTTTGCGGCGGGCTCTGGTGAATACCAGTAGTAACTTAGAACCGGTCCACTAGCACGGTCCACGCCAATCCCTCTCTGGCACAGAGGATCCACCTCCTGCCAGCCGAACCGTGACACCTGCTATTTTAAGTGGACTCAAAAACAGGCTGTTGCACTTTTGAAACACCACATACGTCCTGAACACTATGTGACTCTATTTGACTATACAGTGGGGATCAAAAGTTTGGGCACCCAATGTAAAAATTTGTATTAATGTGCATAAAGAAGCCAAGGAAAGATGGAAAAATCTCCAAAAGGCATCAAATTACAGATTAGACATTCTCATAATATTTCAACAAAAGTTAGATGTTATTTAAATCATTTACACTTTCAAAATAACAGAAAACTAAATAATGGTGTCTGCAAAAGTTTGGGCACCCTGCAGAATTTATAGCATGCACTTCCCCCTTTGGCAAGTATCACAGCTTGTAGACACTTTTTGTAGCCAGCCAAGAGTCTTTCAATTCTTGTTTGAAGTATCTTTGCCCATTCTTCCTTACAAAAGTCTTCCAGTTCTTTGAGTTTTCGGGGCTGTCTTTCACTCACTGCTCTTTTAAGGTCTATCCATAGATTTTCAATTATGTTGAGGTCAGGAGATTGTGAAGGCCATGGCAAAACCTTCAATTTACGCCTCTTGATGTAATCCCCCGTGGATTTCGAGGTGTGTTTAGGATCATTATCCATTTGTAGAAGCCATCCTCTCTTTAACTTCAGCTTTTTCACAGATAGCATCAAGTTAGCATCCAAAATTTGCTAAAATTTTATTGAATCAATTTTTCCTTCTACTCGTGAGTAGAGATGTTGTGAATTGTTCGCCACGAACAGTTCCCGGCGAACTTAGCACGTTCGCATCGCCGGGAGAACATATGTGAAGTTCGATTCACCTCCTATACTTTAACATTGCGGTAAACTTTGACCCTTTGAGTTAGAGTCAGCAGACACATTACAGCCAATCAGCAGCAGTCCCTCCCTTCCAGACCCTAAAACCTCCTGCACGGATGCCATTTTACCTTCATTCGGCATGCTGCAGGCTTAGAAAGTGGAGGGACAGAGAAGCTGCTTCTGCTGTATAGGGAAAGCAATAGTTAGGTTGCTGCTAGGTGGTGTATTCAGGGTCCACTTTACTCCTAAAGCACCAGTGTAACATCTGCTTTAAGGACAGCACCCAAAAAAGCCCTTTTTAGGGCTCAAATATCAGTCTGTGTGTCTTGCAACAGCTGGCAGCACCCTGGTTGGGAGGGAACCGCTGGTTAAAAGGGGTACTCCAGTGTAAAACTTAAGTTCCTTCAAGCAACTAACTACAGTATTAAAAGGGCTATAAGTTCAGTCCGTGTGTCTTGCAACTGCTGGAGGCACGCTGGTTGGGGACCTCTGCTTAACCCCTTAACGACGCAGGACGTATATTTACGTCCTGCGCCGGCTCCCGCGATATGAAGCGGGATCGCGCCGCGATCCCGCATCATATCGCGTGGGTCCCGGCGCTAATCAACGGCCGGGACCCGCGGCTAATACCACACATCGCCGATCGCGGCGATGTGCGGTATTAACCCTTTAGAAGCGGCGGTCAAAGCTGACCGCCGCTTCTAAAGTGAAAGTGAAAGTGACCCGGCTGCTCAGTCGGGCTGTTCGGGACCGCCGCGGTGAAATCGCGGCGTCCCGAACAGCTGATCGGACACCGGGAGGGCTCTTACCTGCCTCCCCGGTGTCCGATCGACGAATGACTGCTCCGTGCCTGAGATCCAGGCAGGAGCAGTCAAGCGCCGATAATGCTGATCACAGGCGTGTTAATGCACGCCAGTGATCAGCATTAGAGATCAGTGTGTGCAGTGTTATAGGTCCCTATGGGACCTATAACACTGCAAAAAAAATGTTAAAAAAAAGTGTTAATAAAGGTCATTTAACCCCTTCCCTAATAAAAGTTTGAATCACCCCCCTTTTCCCATAAAAAAAATAAAACAGTGTAAAAAAATAAAAAATAAACATATGTGGTATCGCCGCGTGCGTAAATGTCCGAACTATAAAAATATATCATTAATTAAGCCGTACGGTCAATGGCGTACGCGCAAAAAAATTCCAAAGTCCAAAAAAGCGTATTTTGGTCACTTTTTATATCATTAAAAAATGAATAAAAAGTGATCAAAAAGTCCGATCAAAACAAAAATCATACCGATAAAAACTTCAGATCACGGCGCAAAAAATGAGTCCTCACACCGCCCCGTACGTGGAAAAATAAAAAAGTTATAGGGGTCAGAAGATGACATTTTTAAACGTATAAATTTTCCTGCATGTAGTTATGATTTTTTCCAGAAGTGCGACAAAATCAAACCTATATAAGTAGGGTATCATTTTAACCGTATGGACCTACAGAATAATGATAAGGTGTAATTTTTACCGAAATATGCACTGCGTAGAAACGAAAGCCCCCAAAAGTTACAAAATGGCGTTTTTTTTTCGATTTTGTCGCACAATTATTTTTTTTTCCGTTTCGCCGTGCATTTTTGGGTAAAATGACTAATGTCACTGCAAAGTAGAATTGGCGACGCAAAAAATAAGCCATAATATGGATTTTTAGGTGGAAAATTGAAAGGGTTATGATTTTTAAAAGGTAAGGAGGAAAAAACGAAAGTGCAAAAACGGAAAAACCCTGAGTCCTTAAGGGGTTAAAAGGGGAACTCCGCTGGCAACCTTTTTTGCTCATTGTCACACTAGTGCAAATCACATTTGGTGTGACAGTTGTTCAAATAAAAAATAAAAAAAAACTTTTTTGGCTGTGAAATAAAACCAGTGCTGCCCAAAGGGGGCTCTAACTATGTGCTTACTAATATGGGGGAATCTATGTGCTGCCTAAAGGGGGATCTAAATATGTGCTGCCTAAAGGGGGCTCTATGTGCTGCCTAAAGGGAGGCTCTAACTATGTGCTGCCTAATATGGGGGAATCTATGTGCTGTCTAAAGGGAGGCTCTAACTATGTGCTGCCTAATATGGGGGAATCTATGTGCTGCCTAAAGGGGGGCTCTATGTGCTGCCTAAAGGGGGGCTCTAACTATGTGCTGCCTTACATGGGGGAATCTATGTGCTGCCTAAGGGGGGATCTAACTATGTGATGCCTAAAGGGGGAATCTAACTATGTGCTGCCTAAAGGGGGCTCTATGTGCTGTCTAAAGGGAGGCTCTACCTATGTGATGCCTAAAGGGGGGCTCTAACTATGTGCTGCCTAATACGGGGGAATCTATGTGCTACCTAAAGGGGGGATCTAACTATGTGATGCCTAAAGGGGGGCTCTATGTGCTGCCTAAAGGGAGCTAAAGCACATTATTGCAAAGAATTTAGGAATAATAGGTGATTTATGCCCTTTATGGATTAAAACCAAACTCTACATCAACTATGTAATTTTCCATGGAAGTTTTGCCATGGATCCCCCTCCGGCATGCCACAGTCCAGGTATTAGTCCTCTTGAAACAACTTTTAAATCACTATTGTGGCCAGAAAGAGTCCCTGTGGGTTTTAAAATTCTCCTGCCCATTGAAGTCAATGGCGGTTCGCGAACATTTGCGGAAGATCGCGTTCGCCGTTTGCGAACCGAAAATTTTATGTTCGCGACATCACTACTCGTGAGATGTTCCCTGTGCCACTGGCTGCAATACAACCCCAAAGCATGATTGATCCCCCCTCCCCCCCCATGCTTAACAGTTGGACAGAGGTTATTTTCATTAAATTCTATTTCCCTTCTCCAAACGTACCTTTGCTCATTCCGGCCAAAAAGTTCAATTTTAACCTCATTGTCCACAGAACTTGTTTCCAAAATGCATCAGGCTTGTCTATATGTTCATTTGCAAAGTTCAAACGCTGATTTTTGTGGATGTAGAAGAGGTTTTGCTATCTTCTTATAGCCTTCTCCAGCTTTGTGAGCATCAACTAATTTCAGTTTCAGATTTCTAGACAACTGCTTAGAAGAACCCATGGTGCTGATTGTTGGGGCAAGGTCAGATGAGTATGGGCATTTAAAACCTTTGAGATTGACATCACCTGGTCTTCCTACATGATGATTGAGAACAATCTATGACACTGGCAGGTCTCAGCTTTGCAAAGGGGGCAGTGCATGCTATAAATTCTGCAGGGTGCCCAAACTTTTGCAGACCCCATTATTTTGTTTTCTGTTATTTTGAAGGTGTAAATGATGGAAATAACATCTAACTTTTGTTGAAATATTATAAGAATGTCTAATCTGTAATTTGATGCCTTTTGGAGATTTTTCCATCTTTCCTTGGCTTCTTTATGCACATTAATCCAAACTTTTGATCCCCACTGTAGAAGTGAATGGGGTCTGCTTCTCTCGCTAACAGTATAGCTCAGCATCCCGTTTTTGGGGAATGCCAACAGATACATTCAACGGGGGAAAGAAACGTGGTGTGAATCTAGCCTCAACCAGCTCTCATCTACTGCATGTGAAGTAGTATGCTTCTTTTTTACATACATCTCTGATTTGAGACTGATACATATTATACTTTTTTTCCCTAAAATTACATTATAAAATATTTTGAAAATGCAGTTATTCTTTGTTCTGTATACAATTTTATAAATAAATAAGTAAATAAATAAATCCTCTTTTGAATGCAGAATATTGTTTTGGACGGATTGGGATGCCACATTTCCACGTATCGAGTCAGCATCGATGAGTGGAGCGGGAAGGAAGATTATTTATAAAGATATGGAAAGTGGAGCCTGGCCCAATGGTCTCACTGTGGATCATTTTGAAAGAAGAATAGTTTGGACAGATGCCAGGTAACAACATGGACATACAATGGTGGTCAATGTACATGAAATCTTATGCAAACATGAACAGTATTCTACCTATCTATCTACAGTATATATCTATCTATCTCATATCTATCTATCTATCTATCTACAATATCTATCTCATATCTATCTATCTATCTATCTATCTACAGTATCTATCTTTCTCACATCTATCCCTCTATTTATCTATCTAGAGTATCTATCTATCTATCTATCTATTTCATATCTATCTATCTGCCTATCAATCTACCTCCTATTTATCTATCCATCCATTTTTCTATCTCATATCTATCTATTTATCTATCTATATCTATATCTATCTATCTATATACAGCAACAGAAGAATACAGCAGCACACTGCTAGCACAAAGATATAGATAAAACATGAGTATATAGATACAACATGAAAAGCTATACAGCTATGGTGTAATAAATGGAAATATAAAATTATGAAGTTATGAAATAGTGAGATACTTGCAACTTGGCGGCCAAATAGCTTGGACCGTCCCACCGTGGTAAGGTGAGCTCATTTGGGACGGACCCTACACTATGAATATGCCTCTGTGTGATCAGTTCAGCAGGCATTGCAGGATCTGAAACATCCCAGACACCTTATACACACCTGATAGAGGGGGCTGGGGTGCAGGAGCCAACATGGAGGTAGCCACTCCCCTGTATGTACAATACAGACAAAAGGATAAGTTAGCCAGCACTATTGATTCATTCTTCTATTTGTCTATCTATCTCATATCTATCTATCTATTTATCTATCTATCTATCTATCTATCTATCTATCTATCTATCCATCTATTTTTCTATCCATTTCATATCTATCTATCTACAGTCTTGTAGAAGAACCGCACTCCCATATGAGTTGCGGGTGCAAGCTGGTCCAACCCGGGCAGGGTCCCCAAATATACGAAAAAAATGCAGCAGCACTCCGTAGTAGATGAAAAAAAGTGGAGTTAGGCTTTATTCATCAGGTGCAGTATACGACATTTCGACCGTCTCTCACGGTCTTTGTCACAAAGAGACGGTCGAAACGTCGTATACTGCACCTGATGAATAAAGCCTAACTCCACTTTTTTTCATCTACTACGGAGTGCTGCTGCATTTTTTTCGTATCTATCTATCTATCCATCCATCTATTTTTCTATCTATCTCATATCTGTAATGGCAGTGGGGAAGTGGATCCGCTGAGCCTGTGTGGATGATGGCATCAGCCGTGCCAGGAAGTGGAGTTTAAGGTGCTGCTGGTTTTCACCAGAGCAAGCTGCAAAGCGGGATAGACTTACTGCGGCAGGCGGCACCCAGGTCGCTACCCCTGATAGGACTCGTCCACACAGGCTGTCGAGGTGAATCGTGGCACAGGTAGGATAAGTCTGGGAAAGGTAGGAAGGTCAGGACAGGCGGCACTGGAGCGTGGTCAGGAAATGTAGCGAGGTGGTCATGTACACAGTAAGGCAGAACACAAGAATGGAACGCTTTTTCTAGGGCTGTGGGGCACAAAGATCCGGCAGGGGTTAAAGGAAGTGCAGACATATATAGGGACAGGAAACAACAAGGACCCATTACAACTGTCCCTTTAAATTTCAGAGAGCCTTTTATAGAAAAACTGTGAGGAGGGTGTAATAACAGGTACTAGATCACCCATGGCATTTACCATGTAGAGAAATCAACCCCTCCACAGCGTGTGTTTCCCTTTAAAAAATAATAACATAGTTACATATGTTACTACTGTATGTTAGTGTTAGAGATGATTGTGATGACACAAAGATTGCTAGTTCCAACCCTCCATTTACTTTAACAGCATTTTACCTCAAAAAGCCATAAAAAGACTGTATCCCATTATAACAGAGACAACTGATGTCTATTAGAGATCACAGCTATAAAGAGCAATTACGGACACCATTTATATTCACACCCATAGTACAAAACTTGCTAAGATGAAAGGGGAAAATGTCTTAAAGACAGACAAATGAGCTATTATAGAACCAATTTCTTCTTTCTTCTGCTCATCACTTCTATCAAGCCGATTCGCAATTTACTCTTATAGGGATTCGAGCAGTGGTCTCAAAGTGTGGCCCTCTTCAGATTTTGCAAAACTTCAACTCCCACCGTGCCCGGACAGCCAACGGCTGTCCGGGCATGCTGGGAGTTAAAGTTTTGCAACATCTGAAGGGCCACACTTTGAGACCACTGTCTTAGAGGGATTAGAGGGACCTTCTTCTACCTACAGGAGTGGGGGAAGGGAAGTGACAATTTCTTTAGACACAGTTCTAATTTGATAGCCAAGAGAACAACGGGCGTGCAAACAAACAAACGTAGACCTCTGGATGACGCTTTCCCGAAAGTACACCACAGCACGTGGTTAAAAAATATTTATTATAAAACCGCACCTGCAACACGTTTTCAGCCTGAACAAGATTCCCCACCAGACTGGATAGACTGGATGTGGTTCTTCAGTACAGGAGCGCTAACTACTAGAACACTAGAGGTAAAGGGCTACTCCGTCCCTAGACATCTTATCCCCTATACAAAGGATAGGGAATAAGATGCCTGATTGCTGGGGGTCTGGACGATGGGACTACCGCGATCTCCTTGCACGCACCTGGCGTTCTGAACATTATGTTCAGAATGCTGGGTTTGGGCGGCTGAGATCGTGACGTCATGCCTACATGTCTATAATGTCTATCGTCCGTCACACTGGGTGCTCGCACAGAGATCGCGGGGGCATAAAACTGTGCATTTATGTTAAAGGAAAACTGTCTGCCTGATTACCCACCCTAAACCCAGAAAACTGGGTTGTAGAATGGGTGACCCAGAGCGCACAGAGGGGTCACTTACAAAATTCTGTCCACTGGTGACGGAGATATGGGCTTGAGAAGATCCGTTGCTCAATCCAGGGAATTGCGCACTGGAGGCGGGGCTCTGCCAGCTGGCCCCCTCTGCCTTTGTCGGTCAGCTCATAATACCTACCCCACAATTTGCATATTCATTGTCTTTGACTCCACGTTCTCTGTCAGCAAAACGCATGCGCTGGAAGATTATGTCCAGCTCTCCTGTCCTGATGAAGTGAGAGCTTTTCCTGCTGCGAGCCGCTTTGCACGATGTTAGTGTGCATGCGCCGATACACCCGGAAGTCATCAGGACGTGGAGTCAAAGATAATGAATACGCAAATTGCGGGGGAGAAATTATAAACTGACCGATGAAGGCAGAGTCGACTAGCCGGCAGAGCCCCACCTCCAGCGCGCAATTCCCTGGATTGAGCAAGGGATGTTCTCAAGATCTCTATAACCAGTGGACGAAATTTAGTATGTGACCCCTCTGTGCACTTCTGGTCACCCACTCTGTAACCCAGTTTTCTGGGTTCAGAATAGGTGACCAGGCTGACAGTTTTCCTTTAAAATACAGATCGTTCCACTGCTTTGCTCAGCTTGCTAGGTATTGTAATGTGTATAGATTTGATGAGCTTGGTCTGCAGTCAGACTACTGGGATTTGTAGTGAACCAACGGAGCACAGTAAATCAGGTGACAGAAGGTCACTGTCTGAGGTCAGCCCACTGCTCAATGTTGTGCTCAACTTGCTATTAGATTTGTAAATGCTTTCTGGGATCAGTAGTTCCTCTGTGCACTATCTGCTCTCTCTCAGCTTCACAATGTAGTGCATAGGGTTTTATCAGCCTCTAAAACTCACCTCTATGCTGGTCACCTGGTTAGCCTTGGAGCTGTATGTTACATAATGAAAGCAACGATTGGATAACCTGGGGTCATGTGATCTTGCTGCTAGCTGCAAGGTATGCTGGGTTACCTTGACATAATCTCAGTGTTCCTAGTACTTCCTCTATTTATTTAGGCACCAAAACGTTTTGTGTTCCTCTTCCCTTCTGATAATAACAGCCCCAATTTGCCGAGTCTGGCAAATTTCTGCAAGCCGATTTTACCCTAATATTCTGAACGAGACCAATCAGGTTGGCTGGGCTCTGCCAGCTCATCTCTATATAACACACTATAGCAGAGATCCCCAATCCAGTCCTTAAAGCCTACAACGGTCTAGCATTTACATTTATCCCTGTTTAATTCCAATGGAGTTACCTGGAATGCTGGTGGGCTTGGAGAACTGGATTGGGGACCACTGCACTATAGCAGTACTCCAATGACTGGGCCAACCATTCTCATATCTGTCATGGACAGCTCCTTTCTTTATGGAATCAACTAAAAAACCTAAAGCAGCTGAGTTAATGTTTATGTAAAGGTTTATAGATCTTCAGTATTTTTTATTTTTTTATTTTTTTTTAATGGTTATCTGGTTTAGAAATATAGGGACAGCCTATTGATGGAAATACACATTGCAGTACTTCATTTAGCCTGTGATGGCACTGTAAGGAAATTGAACCTAAAGATGACAGGTTCCTCCATAGATTTCTGCAGATCACAGCAGCATAACACCCTCTTGTTAGGTTATCGCTGTGGAAAAATGGACAACAAATGTTTTTGAGCTTTTAGATGGAAATATAATAATCTTTAATGGTCTATTCACACGTACAGTATTCTGCGCAGATTTGATGCGCAGATTTCAATGAAAAGTGAATGACTGAATACAGCTTGAAATCCTTCACATCAAATCTGCGCAGAATACTGTACGTGTGAATAAACCCTAAAGTAGGAACATTTCTAGATAAATCCATAACTAGAATATTTCTATTAATGATATTCAAATGTATAGGTCTCATGTACGTCCTATACTGTGTAATGTTTTAATCTCATTTCTATTGAGCAAAGATTATTTTGTTTTTGTAATAAGGGAATATTTATAGTCAATGATCATGTCTCTATCTCTATAGGTCAGATGCAATATATTCAGCTCTGTATGATGGAACCTCCATGAGGGAAATTATAAGGGGTCACGAATACCTTTCCCACCCTTTTGCTGTATCATTGTATGGCAGTGACGTTTACTGGACAGACTGGAGAACAAACACTTTGTCTAAGGCAAACAAATGGACCGGTCACAATGTAAGCGTCATACAAAAGACCAGCGCACAACCATTTGATATACAAATTTACCACCCAAGCCGCCAGCCTCAAGGTAAGTCCATTTTATAACGTACATTTTTTTTTCCAAACGTCAATAAAACAAAATTGTAATTTACTGAAAATACAATAAAAAGATTATACTGCTTGTCACTGAGGACATTTTTGGCTCTCCCAATTCACAAGTTACCCATACAAAGCCAAACTATACATTTTTATAACATTACAGTGGATTTTAGTGTCATTACAGTGGATTTTAGTGGAGTGTAGTTTTCTTTGTGGGTTGATTCCTGACAGGTATTTTCCCAAGGTATGTTTTCCTACATTTTGCACTTTTCCCTACATTTTACTTTTTTTTTTTTACAACTGTTCTGATCTGTTGGGTTTTTCCCAACTCATATCCACCACATTTTCTTTGGAAACCTTGGTAAATATGTTGGAATTTGTCGAAACTGCTCTTTTTGTCTGGAACATCCCCTTTCTCCCTTGGATACGCCCCCATTTGGGTTTTTCTTGTAAAATGGAGGGTTTTGGGGGTTTTTGAGTCGCAAATTGTGTTGCACGGAATGTGTAACACAATTTAGGAGCAAACCCCCAAAAAAGAGTCGGGATCACGTTAGTAAATAAACCCTAGAATGCCAGTTTGCATTACTCAACCAAGCACGATTGAATGAATATAGTACAAGTAAGAAAAAAAAAAAAAACATGGACACTCACCTGTAAAACGTAACTTTTAATCTCCTGTTAAAAAAAATGCTCATGAAAAGGCAGGGGAACAAAGATGGAGGCACTTCACTGCTTTTTGGCAGAAGGTTAAAAGTTACATTTTACGGGTGAGTGTCCATGTTTTTTTTCTTACTTGTACTATATTCATTCAATTGTGCTTGGTTGAGCAACGTAAACTGACATTTTATGGTTTATTGTAATTTTCTTCGGATTGCGTTCCCATGTGAGCACCACCCTATATGTTTTTTTTTTTTTTTTGCTTGGCACTTTAACTTCTCAGTCTTGTAATGTGCTTTGGTGCCACCCACAGCTTCTTTTCTGCCTAGTGCATAATTGAATGAAACTGCTTTATACTCATAGTATAGGACACACCATGGGATTTGGAATGGTATTGTACCAACAATGTGCTATATCACATTAAAGCGGTAATCCCATATCCGTTGGCCTTGACTGACACATTTATCCCTATGCATGCATAGGTAGTGATCTGTCAGTCAAGGTTAGAATTTCCGCCCTATGACTTGGAACCCTGTTCCTGGCAAACATGGGGAGAGCAAACAAACTTCATGCAGATGTTGCCCTCAGACATACTAAAATCCTGGGTCCGGCATTACCAGGTAGCAGTGCTGCCTCATTAAAGTGCCCTTGTCATTTAAAAAGAGCTTTTGACATGTCACAGATGTGTGAAAAGTTTTGATTGGTCAAGGTCTTAGTGCTGAGTCCCCCACCAATAACTTCCAACCAAGCAGGGAGGAGCGCATAGTAGCATTCTTTACTCCTTTGCTTGTAGTGATCTACATCCTGCTTCACAGAGCGGTCCCAGTATAAGTCTATGGGGCGTCCAGTGAAGCATGGCAAAGATCGTGCATGCCAGGGAGTAAAGCATTCTTCCGCATGATTCTGCCTGTTGCTGGAATAATCGGTGGGATCTCAGCACTGATCATTATGCAGAGCAGAAAGTCACCAAGAAAGAACATCTCATTCCAAGGGTCCTGGCCTCACCATGCACAATAGGCTTTGCCTTAACCCCTTAAGGACCGGAGGTTTTTCCGTTTTTGCATTTTCGTTTTTTGCTCCTTGCCTTTAAAAAATCATAACTCTTTCAAATTTACACCTAAAAATCCATATGATGGCTTATTTTTTGCGCCACCAATTCTACTTTGTAATGACGTCAGTCATTTTGCCCAAAAATCTATGGTGAAGCGGGAAAAAAAATCATTGTGCGACAAAATTGAAAAAAAAACGCTGTTTTGTAACTTTTGGGGGCTTCCGTTTCTACGTAGTACATTTTTCGGTAAAAATTACACCTGATATGTATTCTGTAGATCCATACGATTAAAATGATACCCTACTTATATAGGTTTGATTTTGTCGGACTTCTGGAAAAAATCATAACTACATGCAGGAAAATTAATACGTTTAAAATTGTCATCTTCTGACCCCTATAACTTTTTTATTTTTCCGTGTATGGGGCGGTATGAGCACTCATTTTTTGCGCCGTGATCTGAAGTTTTTAACGGTACCATTTTTGCATTGATAGGACTTATTGATCACTTTTTATTCATTTTTAAATGATATAAAAAGTGACCAAAAATGCACTATTTTGGACTTTGGAATTTTTTTGCGCGCACGCCATTGACCGAGCGGTTTAATTAATGATATATTTTTATAATTCGGACATTTCCGCACGCGGTGATACCACATATGTTTATTTTTATTTTTATTTACACTGTGTTTTTTTTTTTAATTGGAAAAGGGGGGTGATTCAAACTTTTAATAGGGGAGGGGTTAAATGATCTTTATTCACTTTTTTTTCCACTTTTTTTTGCAGTGTTATAGGTCCCATAGGGACCTATAACACTGCACACACTGATCTTCTATGTTGATCACTGGTTTCTCATAAGAAACCAGTGATCAACGATTCTGCCGGATGACTGCTCATGCCTGGATCTCAGGCACTGAGCAGTCATTCGGCGATCGGACAGCGAGGAGGCAGGAAGGGGCCCTCCCGCTGTCCTGTCAGCTGTTCGGGATGCCGCGATTAGCCGCGGCTATCCCGAACAGCCCGACTGAGCTAGCCGGGAACTTTCACTTTCACTTTTAGCGATCGGCGCTGCGCGCTATTAGAGGCGGGTCCCGGCTTCACTATGACGCCGGGCCCGCCATGATATGACGCGGGGTTACTGTGTAACCCCGCGTTATATCAGAAGAGCAGGACCAAGGACGTACCGGTACGTCCTTGGTCCTTAATGGGGTACTCCGGAGGAATTATTTTTTTTTTTTTAAATCAACTGGTGCAAGAAAGTTAAACAGATTTGTAAATTACTTCTATTAAAAAATCTTAATCCTTCCAGTACTTATTAGGTGCCGAATACTACAGATTAAATTCTTTTCTTTTTGGAAAACAGAGCTGTCTGCTGACATCACAAGCACATTGCTCTCTGCTGACATCTCTGTCCATTTTAAGAACTGTCCAGAGTAGGAGAAAATCCCAATAGCAAACATATGCTGCTCTGGACAGTTCCTAAAATGGACAGAGATGTCGGCAGAGAGCACTGTGCTCGTGATGTCAGCAGAGAGCACTGTGTTCCAAAAAGAAAATAGTTTCCTTTGTAGTATTCAGCAGCTAATAAGTACTAGAATGATTAAGATTTTTTAATAGAAGTAATTTACAAATCTGTTTCACTTTCTGGCACCAGTTTAATAATAAAAAAAAAAAAGTTTTCCACCGGAGTACCCCTTTAAATGTTAATAGTCAGAATGCAATACCACATTTTCCTTATAGTGGCCGCTGCAAGTATAATCTACAGCCTGTAATATGTGGCAAGCTGGTGATATTTGTCTTTGTTTTTTTAGTAACTAGTATTTCTTTCCACAGAAGACATTGCAGTTATTATAATTATAAATTTTTGCAAAACTGTTCCAAACACCAAATAACAGGCCTGGAGTACATATTACGCATAAATTAGAAAATGATTCCTAATCCAAGTCTTACTTCATAACAAGTTCGCCATAGAAAGGTTTACGAAAACTTTGACACATAGAGCAGAGATTTACTACATTTGGTCGCAGCATGTTTTTCGTTGTAATTTTTCCTCCTGCATTCTAAAATAATCTTCCGGAGTGTCGCTGCGTAAGCTTGTGTATTTATATTCCTGTAATTATACGTTTAGAAGCTGACACTGAAGCCAAAGATTTTGGGTTATTAAAGCAGACAGTTTGGATTATACACTTATTTTGTCTACCTGCCGTTAATTCACTTACACTTCTCTTTTAGTGAGAAATACACAATATACAACGTGGAGCAATGGAGGACTGTTCTTTAGACGCATTAACTACTTTGTAGCTGACTTCTTAGATTTTTTGGCAATTCTTCAATTAGTGGCACATTCAGGCTACCCTCAAAGGGGTATTTAAAGGGGTACTCCACTGCCCCAGTGTACGGAACGTTTATTCAGAACGCTGGGTGCGGGGTTCGTGACATCACACCCCCTCAATGCAAGTCTAGGGGAGAGGACTGGATGTCCGTCAAGCCCCCTCCCATAGACTTGCATTGAGGGGGCGTGTTGTGACATCACGACCCCTGCAGGCCGTACCCAGCATTCAGAACTAAATGTTCCAGACACTGGAGCAGTGGAATACCCCTTTAAGTTATGACTTTAAGGTAGGGGATTGCATGACTGTTTCTTACAATACATTTCTGAAAGCACAAAATGCAATCCTTGCATCAAAATTTCAAGCTGGCACTACAGTGGCTTTACAGTTTTCCAAAATCTCCAGTCCACGCAGTGGACTTACGGGTGGTGCGCAGTAAAGCAAGACCACAAGCTTCTATAACCACAGTAAAAGGTACAAAGAATACTTCACTAACCTGAAAAAGTTTCAAGGCTTTACAGGCAGGTGCATTTCAGTAGAGTCACGGTCATTTAGGGGCGTATGCTTGAACAAGATGTTGAAAATTTTTAAGATGATTGCCACAATCTTTGTACCTTTTCCTGAGGTCAAAAGGCAAAAAATGCATCATGCCTCCTTTGTAATGTCAAATCCTGTGTCTCTGTATATAAGACAGTAAGTGAGGGCCAATTTTTGACCCCATAGCTGTCCCATTTTTTCTAGGTATCGTACCACTGTATTCCACAACTCACTAGGTTTGTCCAGAGGTTTAACAAGTAACCATGGGGACCCTAGAGCTAAATTTGGATGGACCCCTCTTCACTAAGATCACCAAACTTTCCATGTGGAAGTCACGGACCGCCAGATATTTCCCCTGAAGTGTGACATATAAAGGGGTATGCCAAAATAAAACAAGCATTCCCTATTTATAGAATATATGTTGGACTGTTGCTGGTAGTGGTGGAAAGGGTTCATCCACTGGAACCTTCCTAAGTCTTTTTTGGGGGGAACTGAGAGGATTGCAAAGTACAGCACTCAGCTTTCTTTATCAGCTCCATATACAATGAATGGAACTGTGGCATGCATGGGTGACTTGCTGCTCAGTTTTAAAACAAAACTCAAACCCCTTTTTCAAGATCACGGGGGTCCCAAGGGTCGGATTTACTGCAAACTGACAATTTTCCCCGTATCCGGTGGATAGGTTTTTTTTTTTAAAACTAACTATACCCCTTTATGGTTCTATTGTTCCTTTCTTAATCCAAAGCAGTAGTCTCGAACTGTGACTCTCTAGATGTTGCCAATGGTTGTCCGGGCATGCTGGGAGTTTTGCAACATCTGAAGGGGTACAGTAAACAGTAAGTGCACCTTATCTCAGAGTAGACATGGGCCCATTAGCCCCTTTGCAGACTAAGGGTATGTTCACACAACGTAATTCCCGCATCATCAATGTGAATGGGTTTCTGTGAGACCCGTTCACACTGCGGAATGTTCCGCACAAAGAAAGAACATGTTCATTCTTTGTGCGGAAGTCCGCGAACACTGCATAGCCGCGCGGTCCTACCGCCGAAGTATTGCGGCGGCCGCCAGAATGGAATCTCCACTCGCGGAATTCTGCGAGCGGAGATTCCGTTCATAATCCGCAGTGGGAACATACCCTTAATCTTAACAAACCTGGCAGATATATTCAAAATGCTAATTTTTACCGTGAATATAGGCACTTCCCGATTTCGCAAATATTTTGAATATAGTGACACTTGTAATGACAAATATTTTTTGATGCCGATTTATGCGAATATTTATGCAAATATTTATGCAAATATTAGCACTTCCAGACTGTCACTGATCCCTCCCTTATATTAGCTGAAAGATATGACTGCACATGTGCACTATGTGAATTTACTTACAAATGTTTGCATGGAAACAATCAGAGAACGAACATAGCGAATATGCAAATTTCACAAACATAGGACCAATATTCGTCCATATATTCGCGAAATATCGCAAATTTGATAATGGCCCATGCCGCTCATCACTATTCATAAGTTTCACAGTTTATGGAATCCTTGTAGACTTGACCATGAAACTAAGGGACACCTACGTCGGGGATCACTGATTTATTATTCCTAGCTAGTAGTTTTCTGTTCATACTTTCTTTGCTTTAAATAAGAGTCTTGTATTTTAGACTTATCAGTCCTTTAAATTTCTGGTCTGGCAATTGTAACAGAATGCTGAATTTTCCTTCAATGCATCTGCTATTTTACATTTTCTGGATGCCCATAAACTTGATTTTCTAATGCTAAAAAAATAACTTTTGTGACTGAAAGTAATTTCACACCATAGCTCAGGAAAAATAGAGCAATTCAGAGCAATTGGACTTCTGCACAGAGTATTGCAGAGTAGATCGGAAGCTTTTGTTCACATTGTGCTGTAAGAGATACACATGTGACATTAGAAAGCAACAGGACGGACGTGTTTGAGGCAGTATAGCTATGAATTATGTCAGTGTGGTTTCATACCCAATTCATCATTTTAGGTTTATTTTCACATGTTCTCCTGGATAGGAAATCATGTACTAAAATCTGTCAGTAGATTCACACTTAATGGATATTTGGGGTACCTCCTGCTGCTTGATCTGTCTACTATTCAAAACGGTGGTTTAGAGAACAATTACCGTATTTTTCGCCGTATAAGACGCACTTTTTCTTCCCCAAAACTGGGGGGAAAAAGTCGGTGCGTCTTATACGGCGAATACACCCCTATAGCGGCGGTCCCTGCGGCCATCAACGGCCGGGACCCGCGGCTAATACAGGACATCACCGATCGCAGTGATGCCCTGTATTAACCCTTCAGACACGGCGATCAAAGCTGACCGCCGCGTCTGAAGGGAAAGTGACACTAACCCGGCTGTTCAGTCGGGCTGTTCGGGACCGCCGCGATTTCACCGCGGCGGTCCCGAACAGCCCGACTGAATAGCCGGGTTAGTGTTTACAGGACACCGGGAGGGACCTTACCTGCCTCCTTGGTGTCTGACCGTGCCGGGATCCCCTGTATGGCCGGCGCTCTCCTTCCTCGTCATCACGTCGTCGCGTACGTACGTCGGCGTGCGTACGCGACGTGATGGCGGCGACGGAGAGCGAGGATACCCGGCCGGCAGCAGAGACGTTCCGGAACGACGGGGACACGGTGACAGCGATGGAGCGACATCCAGGGCAGCGGTGACGGGTCCGGAGCGGCGGGGACACGTGAGTATTACCTCCTCCTGCAGTGGTCTTCAATCTGCGGACCTCCAGATGTTGTAAAACTACAACTCCCAGCAAGCCCGGACAGCCAACGGCTGTCCGGGCATGCTGGGAGTTGAAGTTTTGCAACATCTGGAGGACCGCAGGTTGAAGACCACTATTGGGTTCAAAATCTTTATTTTTTAAGATTTTGCCCCTAAAAATTGGGTGCGTCTTATACGACGGTGCGTCCTATAGGACGAAAAATACGGTAGGTTTGATTTTTCTATAAAAATATAATATTCTGATAGGAAGCTCATCAGTACAGAGGGTAAATAAAAGCTTGTGAATTCCAAGGCAAAATGTAAGTGAGCCCCCAACTTCCATGTGTCATTTATAATACTGCTGCAAAAATAGAAAAAATATGACGTTGCACTCACCACAGACCAGGTACGTACCTGGTCTGTGGTGAGTGCAACGTCATATTTTTCTATTTTTGCATTCTATGAACTGTCTTCTGTTGCGTTAGCACCTCCACACTCAAGTAGACGCCTCAACAAGGGTTTCATATTTCATTTTAGGCTTCTTAGTGCCGGTTGTCTTGGTTCTACATAGACTCGATTTATCATACTTGTGTCTTCTTTTATAGGACCTTTGTGCCTTCTCAAGCACTAGGGACTATGTACAGAAGCTTCCTACTCTACTCAACGCTTCTGGAAATACTGTCACATACTTTAGTCTTCTAATATTCAGAGGAACCCTTCAGAAACCAGGTCTTGTGCGCTACTACAATTTTTGTATCCCTTATAGATACAACACCTGCTCTCACTCCACTATAGATATACTCGTGCATTTGTATGTATAGTTAAAAAAAAATAAAAAAAATTTTTAACTTACACTCTGTGTATACACAGTAGTTGTCGATGCTAAATACTCTGCGCCAGGTACAGTGAATGTAACTGATCAGTGAGGTATACAATGTACCCCCCAGGAGCAGGGCCTCCTGTACGTAATTTCTGTAGTGTCCTACACTAATTGCTCAGGTGCCACAGAAGCTACATACAAAAACAGGTACTCTTTGACAGATGTCCCTCTTGCAGTGTGTGGTTTCTGCAGTGCCCCACATTTATAGCATAGAGTGCCACAGAAAATATGTACAAGAGCAAAGTCTCCTGTCAAAGAGAGAAGTCAATGCTTCGGTACAGTAAAGGCAAGTTTGTAATGGTCCCCAGAAGGTAAATCTCGGGTGCTTCATGCGAGTAAAAAACAATTAATACAGAATCAATGAAGTAGATGATATTTTAGCAAAATTTTAACAAACATCATCTACATACTGTGAAAAAACTTTCGAATGACTTTAAAGTGGACCTGTCAGCAACAATATAACATTTAAGGGATCCCTTCAAAAACCACCAGGTCTTGGGTATTACAAAAAAATTTGTATCCCCTATAGTTACATCACTTGCTCATAATCCACTATGGATATGTTCCTGCATTTTTTGTAAAGTAAAAAAAAATGCTTTTCACTTACAGTGTGTTTACATTAAGTGGCAAAATGCCCAGCACCCAGCCAAGTAAATGTAACTGATGAACGAAGTATATAACATATCCACAGGAGCAGGGCCGCCTGTCTTTGAGAGATAGCCCTGCTCCTTTATGTAACTTCTGTACTGCCCTACACTAATAGTTTAGGCGCCACAGAAACTACATACAAGAGCAGAAACTCCTGTCTTTGACAGATGCCCCTCCTTTTTTCTGTAGTGCCCTACGCATATAACTTAGGTACCACAGAAACAACATACAAGAGCAGGAACTCCTGAATTTACAGATGTCCCTCCTCCTGTGTATTTTCTGTAGTGCCCTACACTAATAGCATAGGGTGCCACAGAAACTGTGCAAAAACAGGGTCTCCTATCAAAGAGAGAAGTCAATGCATCTGTACAATAAATGCATATTTGTAAGTGGTCCTAGAAGGTAAATCCCTACATTCGCTGGACCAGCTGCTCAGTGCGAGTAAAAAACCCACAGGTAATACATACAGTACCAATAAAGTGGGCAAGATTTTAGAAAGAAAATAACAAATCTCATCTACATACTGTGGAAAACTTTGGGAAATTTTGGAATGACAATTGACCTTTTAAGTCATCAGCGTGCCAATTTATGTTACAGATTTTAAAGTGGATCTGTTTGCAACAAATCACGGTTTTGAGCAATTCAGGATTTTGTGCATCCTTTTTTTATCCCCATACTATTTTCCAATGCTTAGTCTTTTTGTTATAATGCAAATTAGGCTCAAAATCCCAGGGAGTGTTTCCCACCATGGCAGAAGCCCAGGTCAGTCCGGCCCATGTCCTCTTTATCTAGTGGCAGATGCAGTCAAATGGGGTAGGCAGATGCAAGTCGGCCAGTGGGTGGTAATAAAGAGTACATGGTCTGGACTTACTTGGGCTCTTGGCATGCTAGGAAATGCCCCCATGGGCTTTTGACAAAAAAAGTATTTTTGGCATTGGAAAGGGCTATAGAGATTTAAAAAAATCTTGAAAATCTCCAATCAATTTCTCATTGTATTCTAATAGTGGGTGGATCTTAAATCTTGGGAATACATTTGCCTTTTTGTCTTCTCTGTTTTGAATATATAGGGGCAGTGCTGCATTATGTATCATCATATTATTACAGTGTAGTCTGATCTAGTATCCTTGTAATATTATCCCCGGTTGAGTCATTGTAACTTGTAATTACTCTTGGCTCTAATGTTCATTACATATACAAAAGAAAAATATAATGTGGCTTTGGCTTCGAAAACCCTCACTACTAAGCTATATTTAATAATTAAACTCCCATTTATTGACAATAAAAATAACATTTATATCCAGCTGAAATACCGTCCAGCCTCTCTGTCTGGGGAACACAACCCAAAGGAAGATGAAATGCAGAAATAAAACCGCAGTCTTCGTGGTCAGAGTTGAGTTATAAGGTCCCCACAGAACTATTTTTCTCTGGTGTTTTTCTGGAAATGAAACCTCTGGAATCTTTGACAGTGAGGTATATTGTCAGGGCGAAAAAAGCAAATGCAATTTTAAAACAGACTCTTCTTAATCTTAAGGGACTTCTCATTTTACATTACCTGCTGAAAAGTTAGTGCTCTGAGTTTATAGATGAAGAACTTAATGGTGCACAGGTATCGAGGAGTTAAGAGGGAGCATTTAGCTACATTGCCCTTCGCTGCATGGTTTATTGTTGCATAGCAAATAATGTTAAGTAAGGTCATGGCTGCACAGGGAGAAGTAGAAGACTCTGCCAAGAATAAACTTGCAATTTTCCCTTTACTTCCATACCTTAGTGTCTGCAAATTTAGGAAAAAGATCGAAAGGACATATTTATCATTTAAAGGGGTTGTGCGCTGCCCTGCCTTTCAGAGTTCCGCACGCAGCGTCCGGAAGTTCATTACTCCGAATGCTGTGTGCGGGCTTCCGTGTTGGACAAAGAAAAGAAGTAATGCTCAGATAAGTCATTGTTTTGTGATATCAGTGGGTCTGACTTTCAGCAGTGCTCCTGACCCTACAACAATAGCTTAGATGCCACATAATGTACATTTAAGATCCGGTACTCCTGTCTTTAACAGATGTCCCTTCTCCTGTATGCAATATCTGTAGTGCCCTACACTAATAGCGCAGAGTGCTGCAGAAACAGGGTCTCCTGTTAATGCTTCTGTACAGTAGAGCTGTAATGCTTCTGTAAGGCTCAGATAAGTCATCCCTTTATAATATTTGGGGTCCGATTACTAGCGGTGCTCCTGACTTGATCAGCTGTCTTTTCTTTCATTGTATAGATATCAAGAGGGACATACATAAAGATTGCAGGGCCCTTATAGCAAATATTAAAATGGATTTACCCTTTCAATGCACATCTGGAACAACAAGAAATATTAAGATTTTGGACTAGATTTTCTTCTGTCTTTGGACACATGTATTAGTTTTAGGGACTGTGAGATGGGGAACCTGACCTAGGTCCACATAATAGCTAAATAGGTTGTAGATACCTTTGGTATCAATTGCACTACCAACCATTGTCTCATGAATGTCTCATGAGAGGTTTAAGTATTTTGAAAATGCATTCCTTTCCTTTTAGTAGTTTTGAACTATAGCCTTTTTTATAGTCCATCATCATCATCATCAAGGTGTCACCCTTGAGGAAGTTGCCATTTAGGCGACGAAACGCGTGGGTTAGCTTGTGACCCCGTCCTCTGTTTTTGCATTGTGGACTCCACTCTGCCTCACTCCAGTCTGGGACGCTTGCTTCATGTCCATATTCCGCAAGTATTGAGATTACTGTGTTCTTAATGAACACAAACTATACCTTTATTGTGCATTCTTCATTATCTATTGAGCCAGTGGGCTGGCAGGTTCCAGTACTGTGGAGGCCATTTTTCATTGTATTGTTGTGTATTGAGGACGGGTGTCTTTAGGTGAGGGGGTTCATGGCCCTTCTCCTAGGTTGTGTACTGGCTCTTTTGAGTCAGTTTTTTAGATGTTTTTAACCCCTTTTGTACTGAGTAATGTATGTGCAACATATTGTTCTGCTATTTAATACTTTTTGAGCATAATAAAACATTTTTGAATATAAATTTTTCTTGGTGTGCTACTAATTTCAGTGAATTTCTTTTTTTCTCCTCTTTTACATGGTCAATGGCCTATAAGTCCCCATGTCTTTTTGTGTCCCTCCTTTAGAAGAAAAATGACCATTTAAGTCCCATAATGAGATGTCTGTCACTAGCTAGCCAATACCATGCTCTGTAGTACTTAAGGGCAGTCATACCAAAACACTTTCTGCAGTTGTGTTTTCTTTCTTTCTGGAGGTATTTCTGGCTAGGCATACTATCCCAGTCAATTTCTAAGACTCTATGTTGGAGTATAACACAGACTTTTATTGGAAAGCTACCTGAAAAGGGGGTGTGAGAGCTGCTTTACATATCATTTTTTCTTAGAAGAGCATCAATGGCCTACAAATCTTTATGACACTCTCCTTAAGGAAAACTTTCACCTTTAGTTTCAAGTTTTTGTGATGACAATAATACTTTAAAGAAAAATTAACTGGCTTAGAATGAATTGCCTTTCTCAGCTGTCCCCGCCAGTGCAATAGACTTTGAATGGGACATCAGGAAGCAGGATCAACAATTGCTGTATTTTCCCTATAAATACCCCTTTTAAGGAAAGATACTCACATTTTTATATCAAATGGCTATAAAATAGTAAGTAGCAAAATGATGTACAAATGTTGAAGCTTCATTTTACAGTATATATAACTCTTCCATAAAACACGATGAACGACCTTGTCAAATGAAAATGTTCTCATTAATTGTGCATCAAATTCAGTTTTGTTGCATCTAATTCCATTAAACTTTTCTATATCGGGCTTGTAAAAAGAAAGCCAAAGATTGCTATAGGGTCTAAAAGTTACGGCAAGTAATCTCATTACCGGCTTCACTAGATACAGCCCCACTGAGAATCCGTAGACATTGCAAATGTTTCTAAAAAGAACATAGGCACAGCTAGGTATTCTCAGATTTATTAAGTCACACTAATTGAAGAGAGAGATTTATTTTGCTATACTAGAATTTTTATTATTATACAAAACCATTTAACATCTGCAGAAATTACTTATGTGACATCTCGCCTTTCTTTTATATTACTTTTGATGAGGGCCACTACACAAGGGTATATATATATATATATATATATATATATATATATATATATTAACACTGTGGTGCAGCAGGACTTGATTAACACTCTCATTTCCTAACATAGTATCTGTCACAGCCCAGTCACCAATTACTGGTCTTGGCGACTGCAGGCTCGGGATTGAAGGTTTACTTCTTGGTAGACGCATCACTTGTAGGACAAAAGACGTGCACACAATATATTCTCATTTAATGGACAAGATGTACATAAAAGAAACAGTCTCCTCCAGCTGCTCAACTTAATAGCTCAGGAGCTAAACCATAATGGATACTATATTCAGAAACTAGAACATGTCCAGCTATATTTATGTAGTCTTGAAGGAAATCAAGGATGCTACTACTGCAAGACCAAGAAAGTTTCCATCAAACTTTTATTCTCTGGTTCCCAGAGCATAGCAACAGCATGGACTCTCTTCAGTACAGTAGAGTAGATGTAATGGTTCCCCATGAGTAACATTTTGTTCAGCTTTTTTTTCTTAGTAAAAGCTTGTAAACTATCCTCAATAGTTTCGGATCTAACTGCATTCAATAGATTTCTCTGTAGAACCTAAATGTTTCTTGAACTTTAAGGCAAATGTAGCACTCTCTGTACAAACAGTGCATGCCACCAGCTATTTTTTTTAGAGCAAAGGTTACATCCCTTATAATAGCAATTTTACTTTGAAATGTATTTTGGGCCATTCATGACCCAAAATGCATGTCAAACTATGTGCCAAAATATGGTTGCAGTTTTCCAGTATGTATGCATAATGCCCAGATCTGAAGACATAGGTAGGGAAATCAATGGTTAACTGATGACTGTTGGTAGAGTTATACAATTATGATTTTCTTATAAGCTAAAGAGATGTAGAGGCTGTGCTAAGCTGCAACATGCACCACTCCTCCCTCTTCCACCCCTTTATACTTGGATTCCAGGACGGAGCCCTGTACATCAATTATTCAGAGCAGGGAAGAGTGGGGGGAGGGAAGAGGCATGCATACTGCAGTTCTGAATGGCCTCTATGACACTTGAGCTTAAAAATAATATTTTGTTTTATCTCCTTATCAGCTATCTGCTACTGTATGCAGCCCTGAACATGATATAGAGCTGACAGATTCCCTTTATTTTATGGCCATAACAATTACAGCTATAAAATAAATATATCCTAGAACAAAAAGGCATTTTCCCACTGAGTTTAATAGAACTCTGGCAAAAAATACTGCCTTTTTTGACGTTTTTTTTTTTTTTTGCTGAAAATGACACTTTGAGACATTACGTGGTTTACAGAAAGGCAAAAACATCTGCATGGGAACATAACTGCTATGCCTGTGCTCCTCTCTGGTTTCCCTGACAGATCTTTGGTAGTCTTGCCATTCTGAAGTCCCATTGCCAGTGCTTAGTCCTGTGTCTCAGTTACTGAACACCTGTACCTGGTTACCGTCCTATCCTGTACCTGTGTCCCTGCCCTGTCTGTCTTCCATCTTGCCACATCTTGCCAGTCACCTTTTGTGCCACGCCACCCCCCCCCCCCCAGCTACCTATGTGGACGAGTCGTGCCAGGGGTAGCAATCTGCCGCAGCAAGACCATCCCACTTTGCGGCAAGCTCTGGTGAAAAGCGGCAGCACCTTAGACTCCATTCTCTGGCACGGCTCACGTCTCCATCCACACAGGCCCAGAGGATCCACCACCTGCCGTGAGTCCTAGCAATAACCTAAATCAGTTTGGTGGCATGCATGTGAATAAGAGACATACATTCAACAATCTTCTGTTCTTGTGATAGCATGGGGAACCATGGAAAGTATGTACAGGTGCAGGCACTCCAGTCAAAGATAGGTTTACCTGTTCTTATACACTGAGCAGTGCAACATACACTATATGCCACATTTCTTAATTAACCAGTTTATGTCAAAACAATAAATTTATAATGTTACAATTAGGAGATAATAACTTACCTGTTAATACATGCTCTGGCCCATAAGATGACTTACTCCTCTGCAGTGAGAGCCAGTCACATGGTCATCTGATGAAATGGAACATTTGATGGACCAGAGCATGTATTGCCAGGCATATTATTGTCTTGTGCACCTTAGGTTGAAGACTACTCCACTACAGTATAAGCAAGACTTGTATATCAACTGGTGAGCCACAGGTTGGAGACCAATGATATACCATGTGCAATACTTTTATGAGATGGTCCAAAATGTTGGCACCTATGACCAAGCTATTTTTTTTATTTATTATTATCCGGATTCCTATAGTGAAGAGATATCCATGAAAACAGTACACACTTCATATAAATCTGGTACACTAATATATATAAAAGGAAAATTATAGAAGATGATGCTTATTATGGTGGGGATTGCTTAATGGTGTTCTCTGACTAAGCCGCTGATGAGACACCGATTCTCCTTGACTGACAGCTCAATTTTTTGTATATTTAAAGTAGTAATTTGCAAGTTCCCCAACAATTCCTCCTCGGGAGCAGTCTTTCTTTAGAATGGGATGATTTGATGTTTTCAAAACACATGGAAATAGAAACAGCAGAAATTACCATCTTTCAGAGATTAAAATGCGAAGGAAATTGCCATAACAACGATAAAGGATAAGATGCAAGAGGCGTGTTGGTCCCAATGCATTGGCGTAATGCTGCTTGTGAATTGACAACTGCTCAGCATCAACATGGCCACCCAATGGCCAATACCATTATACCTGCTGGGCCAATAAATTATACAGAGGATTCACACTGACAACTAGTAATTAAAGTTCCCACCTATGATTCTAAATGTGAAGAATATATTGATCTGTAATATCATTAGGGAATGTGGAAAATATGAATTGTAACTGCGCAGTCCGAAACAATGAACAGCTTTCTAAACAAACATTTATAAATAAGAATAATCATTTTTTTCCCAGTGGCAAAGAAACATGGTAAAAGTTTAGCTACCACAATTTAGGGCAAGCATAAATGAAAATAAAAATAAAAATTTATTGAATAAAAAAAAAAAAAAAAAGACAGGATACAGAATTTTAAATTGACATTCATACTAATTCAAGTCCAATTTAAAAAATGCTTCCATAATGTCAGCCATATAGGGAAGAAACATAAACATTGTGGTTGGGATAACAACAAATATTCAATTGTGATTATTTTTCTTATTTCTATTTGTCTTAGCAAATAACAGTTGCCAGCATAGGGCAAAAAAAGTGTCCAAAAGAAAGCTTTTCCCATGTTTTAGGCTGGGATCACACTATGATTTAACTATAGGGGAACCGGATACAGCTGGGGGAGTAAAAACCGGGCGCTCCCATATCCCATCCGGACCTGGCCCATATCTAATTCATTTCAATGAGCCGACTGGAGTCAAATGGTGACTCTAGTTGGCTCATGTTTGCCCCGTATCTGGTTTTCTGACCGGACCTTAAACCACGGCATACCATGGTTTTAGGTCCGGTCAGAAAACCGGAAATGGGGCAAAATACATTGAAATGAATTAGATAAAGGCCGGGTCCTGCTGGGATACGGGAGCACCCATTTTTTCGCTCCCCCCAGCAGTATCCGGTTCCCATATAGTTAAATCATAGTGTGAACCCAGCCTTACCAAGACAACTCTTTTCCATAAGCCCATATGTGCCCAATCAGTTTTTATTAACACAATTTTATTAACTTTTTTTTACAAATAGTAGGACAGACAAACAAAAGTATGAATAGGCCGGGTCACACAAGACCCAAACGGATGGCAAGCAGATATAGTATATACAGTACAAAGATGGCAACAGCATTTTAAATGAAAATCCCCTCTAGCAGCCCGGTGAGGACAATAATGATAGAAAGGAAGAGGAAGAGGGGGAAGGAGGAATGCAAGTGATTACTCAAAATAAAAAAATAAAAAAAAATACTGCAGCACTCCGGCAGGACCCCACAGATCCAAATGTACATTTATGTTCAAGAAAGGGTGGCTCCTTTGTTAAAAGGGTGCTTTCGCTTTAAATCAGTGGTCTCTTCCTGTATGTATGTAAGGCTGAGGCCAGTGATTGTCTGCAGCGTCACATGTATGATGTATAGGTCATCATTACAGCACTAAAAAAGCCGGGTTCAAAAACAATAATAAAATAAAACACACTGGGACATCTTTGCAAGAACTAGCACACTGAGAACCTTATTGATCAAGCAGGTTGGAAAAGGTGGAGCTGCCTGATACACTAGGTGAAAGTAGATGATTGGTGGAGGAAGGATTTGGGTGCACTTGCTGGCCTTTTAAGAGTCAGGAAGGAAGCACACACCGCAGCCTACAATCAGAACCAGAAATAGCAGCAAAAAAGAAAGCTCAACAGTGGGAGGGAGCATAATCTGCAATTTATACTGCAAAGGTAACCTGATGGCCGGGTTTACACAGTAGGCTGTCACGAGTGGACAACCGGTGTTACAACGCCTTCAACCATTTACCCTCTACATTAATTTTCTGGTATTCTATGAATGTTGGCATTGTTTTTTTATTTTCCAGTATCTATACAGCAATAAAATAAGAATCCCAAAATGTAGCATTTGTCTCTGGCCATCTAGACTCAAATTAGGCTGACATTTACTCTTTTGTAGATATTACTTTTCAGAATATGCTATGTACACAGGTAGCAAAGCCAGAAACAGTTGTTTTATTATCAAATACCAGATTTGCAATGAAAAATTGCCAAAAACCTAAGGTAGATAACACGGAATCTATGATAATAACTGATGGGGAGCTATAAACTCCTCAAACCTTCTTTCTGTCCAAGCACATTGATGTTTGCAACTGATACAGAGCATGCTCACAACATTCTCCCATAGGAAATTATTTTGTTTTCTTAGCTTCCCCTTTTAATCATGGGAAGAAAAATATTTATATACAAACAGAAAAAAGTAGATTGGAAAAATGTTTTTATTTATTTATGGTAAAGAATTACTTTTTAATTAGTAAATAAAATATTCATGTTTGATGTAACATTGATGCTAAGACTCTACTTGTGGTGTGAACAAATCCTTCAATCCTCTTTATATATAATATTACCAAATACTGTAGCTTTTCTTTTCCTTGGCTCTCAGAGCATTGTCAAACATCTCTAAGATTTTAGAAAGGCGTTATTTGGTCTTTATGCCTGTCAGTGTAAGCAACATCCACCCAGGAAAGCAAACACATACGGTAATTTCTGTCCCGTGTGTATTGTTGTCCTTCCCGAAGAGCCCCACAGTTATGGTTTATACTGAATGCAGTGCCGTGTGATTTTCCGCTAAAATCGATAAAATTGTACTTTCTCATAATTCAAAAAAATAAGACACATTACAACCTCTATTTACAGGACCGAGAATGCACAATAATCCAAATTTTCTTTGAATTTCTGTATTTTCCGTATTTCAACTTTGACTTTATTTGCTAGATATGTGTGTTTGTAATGCTTTTGAATACTATTATTGTAAGTCAAGAAAATAAACCGAGAAAAAAAATAAAACTTTACAAGATTTTTTTTTGTGTGTCTTTTCAGCTCCCAACCCTTGTGCTGCTGGTAACGGGAGAGGCCCATGTTCCCATTTGTGTTTGCTAAATTTTAACAGAACAGCCGCTTGTGCCTGCCCTCACCTGATGAAGCTATCCACCGATAAAAGAACTTGTCGGGGTAAGAAATGTTATATGAAATGCAATAGTTATAGAAGATTTAAGACTTACACAGCCAAGCCAATAAATCTAATATACTGTAACATTAGTTTTTGGTAACTTTAAGATAATGTTGTCTGTTTATTTACATTGTGCCTTTTTTAGCTTGTAGTTTGAAGTTTTTGTCAGATGTTCCCGAGATCCATAGTCACCGCATTCTATTTTGTTTTTGTTTGTTTTTTTGTCTGTTTTTCATAGTTAATTGTTGTAGTCCCATCTCTGTTTCTATTATCACAATAATATAATTTTTTTTTAAATTTTATTAAAAGGATTATCCACTTAATATATATCAGATCAGAAACAAAAGCGCCACTCTTGTCTGAGGGTTGTGTTGGTATTGCAGCTCAGCCCTATTTGGAACATGGCACAATTAGAAAAACATATATATATATATATATATATATATATATATATATATATATATATATATTTTTTTTTTTTTTTTTTTTTTTTTATAAGATTTTTTATTTATGTTTAAACAAATGAATGGATAAAGTTGCCATTTTGTTTACATAAGACGTATGGTTTCAAGTAAAAGGTAAAAAGACCATAGGAGTCCTCTATTTAGCAAGTGTCCATTGCACCAACCTTGAGTGTAAAGTGAGTTAGGCAAGTGGTAATCAAAGGTTGTGTACCTAAAATGGGAACTGTGGCCTATGATAGATAACATGATAGAACAAACGTATAAGCAGCCATCCACTGCATACATTAGATATTCGGCAGGAGCAGAGTCCCGTGGATTTCATTGGGATTCTGCTTCACTGTTCACATGGCAGAAAAACCAATAGACATGTCTATTCTTTCTGCAGAGTCTGCATGTAAATACATTGCTGTCATACGGACATTCCGCTGACAGTGGAGCGCTGGCAGAACATGCCGGAGCTCCACTGTCAGTGGAATGTCCACATGGAAACTTTCTGTGCGGACATTCCACTGCGTGAACATAGCCTTAGGGTCTATTCACATGGCAGCATTTTGGAATTCCGCATCAAATTAAAGCCCATAGCCTTCTATGGGATTCCGCACTCTCATTCACACTTTGAAATTCTGCCATGTGAATAGACCCTTAGAGTCCTTGAGCTAGTGTAACTGTGTCCGGGGAGATACATGCATTTAAGGCTTCTAATTGCTCAAGTGTAATGCTGGGAAGAAGAACATGCCGAAACCGGAAGTCACTAAGACTATTTGTTATTCTTATAGCAAATTCCTTTAAAATAAAAGAAAAACGCCTTCATCATTTTTAAGGAACTCTTGGCAGCAATGGAAAACCTGGCATCATTACTCTGCGTGTCAATCAGGTGCAAAGAGTATGTCCCAAGGTTGCATTTCAACCAGATGTCTCCGACCTTATCACTGCTATGCTAATATTGCTTTATAATGCCCAGTGTTCTAGCTTTACAATGACAGTGATAAAACGATGGCTGCTCTATGAATTCATCTCACTTTTCCAGCCTATCTTGTTTATTTATAGGCTACTGCTGCAAAACGTGACAGAATCTGCAGTGATTTGTATTTCACAGAGGAATTTCAAATGTTTTTTTCATGCTTTTTACATTTTAGTAAAAAATGTTGACATTTATTCCCTATAAACACACACAATTTGCTGAGAATTTAATATCATGACATATTGCTAGGATATGTAAGTGTGTGTGTGTGTGGGGGGGGGGGGTACCGAACCATCAATGATCCTTAGTAGAGGAAAGTGAATTAATTTAGAACAAATCAACTTCATACAGAATTTTCCCCCAAAAAAATTATTAAATCAAATGTGAATCCACAATTTTTTTTTGTGATTTTTTTGTGATTTTACTAATGGTAAACAGTACAGGAACAGGGACTTCTGTTAAGCTACATTCACACTTCATTTTTACCCCATCTTTTTACAAAAAATAAAATAAAATTGAACTCAATGGAATTTAATGGAAAATTCACACAATGGGTCTCATTTACCAGGAGTAGAGTATAGTTTTCTTTGTGGGTTTTTGATCCTGACATGTCATTTATCTCTGTTGAACTTTTCCCTACATTTTTCTTTTTTTACACCAGTTTTTTT